>NC_079893.1:16252207-16256302 GCF_024868665.1 Triplophysa rosa | reverse complement strand
TTCTTCTTATTTGAAGGACAGGTCCTTCTCAGTGAGGGTTGGAGATTTCTCCTCTGTAGTTTCTATTGATTATTGGGTTCCTCAGGGCTCCATTTTGGGGCCTATCTTGTTCTCTCCATTTTTGTTGCCTTTAGGTCTTGTTTTTAAGAAATACAACATGTCATATCATCTTAATGCTGATGATATTCAGATCTATCTACTGATTCGATCAGGAGGACCATCTTCTCATTCATCTTTGTTATTATGTCTTGAGGAGGTGAAATGCTGATTAAAGCAAAATCGTCTTCAATTTAATGTGACTAAATCGGAGGTTATTATCTTTGGGCCTAATCAGGTTGACATAGATATAAAGGCTCTCTTAGGACCATGGTCGACTAATGTGCAGTCACAGTTAAGGAATCTGGGAGTGATTTTTGACCCAGCTCTTAAATTTAAAAATCAGACGGTTAAGAGTTGCTTTTATCAGTTGAGGACTATTGCTAAAATGATATCTTTTTTGTCACCTACCGATCTTGAGATAGTGATTCATGCGTTTATCTCCTCCCGCTTGGACTACTGTAATGCGCTGTATATGGGAGTAAGACAATCTTTAATCTCTAAGTAACAAGTGGTTCAGAATGCAGCTGCAAGGCTCCTCACTAGTACAAAGAAAAGGGAGCACATTACCCGTTTTGGAAATATCGGATTCAGTATAAGGTGTTGCTATATGTTTTTTAAGCTTTTCATGGTATGGCCCCTGAATATATTTCGAAATTGATCCACATGAATTCTTGTAGACTTCAAAGGTCTTTAAATTGTTTATTACTCTCAGTCCCAGGAACTTGCTTGAAAACTAAAGGAAGGAACACACTTCCACCTGACATTAGACAAAAGGTGCTTTTAAAGCTCGTCTGAAAACCTTTTTATTTTCTATGGCTTTTAATGGCTGATTTTTTATGTCTTGGTTTTAATTGTGGTGTTTGCTTTTTCTTGCTTTTGATGTTGTTTAATTCTTGGCTGACGCTAAGTTTTATTTTATTGTATTATGTGTATTTACTTTTGTTTGTACAGCCCTTAGGTCTACTGTGTAGTGGAAAGGGCTTCATAAATAAAGTGGACTTGAGACTTGAATGACACGTTATGTCTTTGTACAAGATTATTGTTTGAAACGGTCAGTTCGTGTGCATATCAGATGTTAAAATCTGTTGAAATCTACGTCACGCATGACCTTTCCAACGTGGTTGCGTAATACAGAAGTTGTGGACGTGCATGGCGGAGGCAGAGCAAGCCATATATGCATGTTTAAAAAGTATATAATTTTTTTAGTTTTCTTGCAAAATGACCAATCGTTTGGCTAGACAACACCCTAAGGTGCGATTCACATTTCGCATAAAAAAACCGTGTGGAAAATGCAAGCTGTGTCGCTTTCTCTAGTCAAAATGACCCGCAGTGCGCGCCCGGCACTCTGAAATGTTGAACTATTACCATCTCGATGCGGCGCTGATGCTCCTATAAAATTGTGCTCCCTATTTGCGTGCGCCTGCTGTGTGTCTACAGTACATTAAACAAATATCGAACTTGCACTCGTAAGAGGCGAAATGTGAATCGCCCCTTATTCATCAGCTGGTGTCGTGTAGAGCCTTTTGAAGCTCCACTGAAACAGACATTTGGACCTTAACCAACATCCCCCGTTTAAGTGCATTATATGGAGAAGAACCCTGGAAAGCTTTCCTCAAAACTCTCAATTTGTTTTCGTCAGAAGAAATAAACACATGGACGGCTCGTATCACATGTGAGTGAGTGAATTATCATGAAATTTTAATTTATCATGAAATTAAATTTTGAGCTTCAATCAAGTGTTCACTTTTTATCTCAAATCACAGCCCATAAAGACATTTTAAACAGTATGCCGGACATTTACTAGTTGCTTTTCCTTCCATCTGCTCCAACTCAACCGCTGAAAAATTTAGTTTTGCGTTGAAATATACATGTAGGCACAACTTAGATCTATCAAATTAGTGTAAGTGTAACAGGGCTGCAAGATATATTGACCTAAGTATATGTGCATATCACAGTGGTTTGGAATAACATAACAATGAATGCTTACAAATATATGTTTAGTCAAGTTTTAGGTGGGGGCAGATAGCAGAGAGGCTGGCGAGACAGAGAGTGTAAATGTACATGTAGGTTATACAGTATACATTTTAGTTTTTAATGTAATTTAAATTGATATTACAGCATATTGCATATCGCATTACGTAGCAAGATCTCGCATGTTTAGTTTTTCTTCAATAACATGCAGCCCTTAAGTAAAAGTCTTCATATCAAAAGGTTTTCAAGATCACAAGAAGATTTGTACGAGAGTTGCAGTGTGTTGCGTAAGCCGTCTAGTTTCAACGGCGTCCTCCTGGACCAATTCACAATCCAACAAAGTAGCAGAAACCGGCGTGAGCTTTTTTTTCTCTCATTCGCAAAGCTCAAGAACCCGGAGACACTAAACACACACAGAGTCATTAGCAGTGCTGGGAGTAATGAGTTACAAAAGTAATGTATTACAGTAACGTATTACTTTTTGCTGTAACGCAGTAGTGTAAGGCATTATTAATCAATTTTCAGTAATATTTTACTCGGTACATGTTCAGTAACGCTTGCGTTACAACAAACTTTTCGCCCGCGAGACATTAACAAATCAAAAATCCCGCAAGTAAGTTCTATTTCCTGTTCGTGAATAGACGCGTGTGGTGTCATTCATCTCCCTCTGGCTGGTGGAACTTTGTATTGTTTATTGTAACGCGGCATGATTTCAGCCTCTGAGCTCGAGGTCCGAGGCTTTTGGCCCTGCCCGGTTCGCTGTAAGCCCTAGCGCCAGTGTTGCTAGGGTCGCGGTTTCCTTCACAATTGGGCTATTTTGAAAATGCAGTTGTGGGAAAAATTATGGAGCCGCGGGTTGTGGGATTTTGGGCTACTTTCCTAATGTACTGCGGCCGCCAAAATGTTTATTTATATTCTAAGGATAAATGTTAATTGATGAGATTCTTAATGTGTATTCATACTCGGATGAATACCTGGCAACTCCAGGACCGGACCCCTTCTTGAAAGTGTGGGGAACGAGTGTCTGACAGGCAGGCTACAGTACAGGGAGGGACGCGGGAAAATATAGCGGTGGTATTAGACAATGCATCCGAATGATGTTTTTACCAATGTTTCGTAAGGTGCATGTCACGTTGCGCAATGAAAGAAATCACGCGTGAGTGTACAACAGTTGATTCTTCCGGCTGCCAAATATCATGTTTGAGCAGCTATACGCAGTCTAGAACAACTAAAACATTGACGTGCTTGTACACGTTATACATATGCAATATATTTAACCATACTTATTTCATTTTATTTCATTTGCATGTCTTACGAAGAGAAACACGTCCATTTCCGTGCATGGCCTCGAGCACACATGGCATCTTTTTTAAAGGCACACTCCACCCTAAAATGAAAACTCTGTTATGTATTACTCACGCTCTAGTTGTTCCAAACCTGTATACATTTCTTTGTTCGGTTGAACACAAAGATATTTGGTAGAATGTTAGCAACTGAAAATTCTTTGGCATCATTGACTACCATAGCAGAAAAAATTATATCGGTAGTCAAAGGTGACCCAGAATTGTTTGCTTTCCTAAATCAACAGAACAAAAAATATATACAATACCGAGGAAACCATTCAGATAAGTAAATATAGCAATAGAAACGTCTTTTGGCAGTTGTTAACTTTGAGCTTTTGGGCGGGTTTTGAGGGGTCATTGGGCTGCTTTCAGGAAGCTAGTTAGCAAGATCCCTGTGACCAGAAGCAATGACAAGGTATGCTAACGTTTACATGATGACTAGCTAGAATTCTATATAATCTAGTTCAGTGATGGGACTATTTTGTATTTTAATACCTTTGAAAATTTTTGAAAAAATATTTAAATGTGTTGAATCATAGTATTTTTGTATTTTCAAACTAAAATACATTTTGCCAATCAACCTCCTTATTAGACTGCATGGACGGGCAGTGTTTCAAATACATCCATTTGAAATACAAAATACTATTATTTTGTAATAGTATTTTGTATTTAAACGCATTTA
>NC_079893.1:16043032-16246279 GCF_024868665.1 Triplophysa rosa | reverse complement strand
TCAAACCCGAAGACTCGAGAGGTGAACTAATCAATTCTCTTTCCGGCTCTGACTGCATTGGTTTAGCTTACGACGCTGTCACGTGATGAACGAAGGAGTCAAACCTGAGGACTTGTCAGATAAGAGGTGTGGTGAGCTAATCATAGACTAAAGACTCAGGTAAACAATGAATTAATCTTTTCTGTTTCTTATAGCATTATAGTTTTGTATTGTTTGTAATGTGATCAACGTTTTCATAAGTAGTAGATGTGTTAGGAAAGTAACATGTAACATTTTAATTATATTTTGCTAAAATGAACGAAATGAACGATATGACTCGAAAAAAGATTCGTTCATTTTGCTGAACGAGACTCAAAGATCCCAGTCAGTAAAATGATCCTAACTTCCCATCACTACTCCGAAGGACGCTGACCGAGCGTAAATATGTGACGAGTCGGGAGTGAGAATGTGTTGGTCTGGCGGTAGAGAGAGGCGCTACTGCTGTGGAGCAGCGGTGGAGTTTGTGAGGGGGAAAAGCAGAGACTTTGGCAACAATCTTTTGTAAATCGTCTTTTTTCCTCTCTGCTGGAGTAGCTGCGTTCTTTTTGTTTCATTTCCCTGCGACGACTTTTACTTCGTTTTGCAGCTAATGTACCACACAATAACACTCTCGCTGTGGGCAGTTCTACTAATTCCGCCGCTGCGTTAACTTTCTCTAGCTGGTGTCGAACTCGTCTCACGCATATACGGTGCTAATGGAATGGTCCACTCTAATCTATAATGGGGGGAGTGCCTTTGTACAGATGTAATAACGTAAAACGTTAACAGAGATATCCCGACTATTTTTATGATTACTTGGGGCTCTACGTGGCTGCTGACATGGCTTATTTGTTAAGTCCACCCCTTCCTTTTGGGGGCCCTTGGTAGCTCGGGGCCGCAGGCGATTGCCTACTTTTGCCAAATGGTAAGTCCGCCCCTGCCCATCCCTATAATAGCCAGTTCCTCCTTATGCACTAAAATCAGTATTCTATTATTTCTTTGTTTTCCTCCCATTTTTTTAAATCATATTCCATACCTCATTCATTTCTATATCTGCTCCAATATTAGCACAGAAATCCCTCCAATAGTACCTTTTCGCCGTCCAAATAGTCCTTCTTACGATTGCCTGCATTCTTTTATAATAAATAAATTCATCATACCTAAAAGATCTTCTTAAGGTCTTTGCACATGCAGTCCGAAATTTTCGTATGCGTTTTTCGTATTTGGTTCTCGTTTGTACGGTGTCTCTGAATTGTTATAAAAGGCCACTCGTAATGCGCTTGCTACAGATGCGAAAACGCAGAAAATCGAACCCGGTCCGAATTTTTTATGACGGACGAAAATATCGGAGGCAGTGAGTAAATGTGATTGACACAACGTGAGGTCATATTTATTTTTTAACGTGCGGAAATTTCGGACGCAAATTTCGGACTCAATGTGCAATGGGCTTTACTCTTTTAAGTGCTTTATTTCTTTCTACAATTGCCTCACTGTTTTTCATTTATCATGTCAATTGAAATGTCCCTTATCTCCAAATACTTTTCCGCAGCTTTAATAATAATCTTAATCCTTTCCGTTCTACTCTCAGTTTGAGCAGAACAATTTACAACTTCTGCCATGAATGTTATAAATGACACTTTATCTGCAATCACCTCATTTTCTCTGCTTGGTGCTGACACCTTACTATGTTGCGCTTGTGTAATTACAGGGGCTGCCTTGATTCTATCTACATTGGGCATTTGTTTTACTTTTTTAAGTGCCTCAGCATATGACACTCCTTCCTCCATTCTTACATTCTGAACTTTTAACTGCTACCTTTCTCGCCTCCAGTTACAGCACTTAGGGTTTGTGCCTTGTCCACATTCACCATACTTATGTTCGCCACCGCATCTCGCACATCTTTGTTTACCATGGCATACAGCCGCCACATGACCATATTTTTTGGCATTTGTAACATGTTAATGGAGGGCGAATGTATGTTCTGACCACATAATTTAGAAATCCTAGATAAACCCTTTCAGGTAATTTAATTTCATCAAATAGTAACATTACTGAGAGACTGTCTGATTTCTCACCATTTCTGAAACATTTCAGAAGCATGCCTTAACAACCCACTCCAGTTATGTTTCTTTTAATTTCTTCTATTGAAACATCAATAGGAATTCCTGTAATCACACCTCTAATCCCTTTTTTCTCTTCTATAATCGAACATCCTACTTTAATTCCAATCATAGATTTGATTCCCAGTATTGTTTCTTGTTGCTTACTATCTTTACAGAATAGCAACAATCGGTTATCCTTCAATTTCTTGACATCTTCCAAGATCCCTATACTTTCTTTAAGGGCTTTAGTGAGTTTCAAAGGGTTGATGTTGCTTACAGATTCAGAAATTAACTTCATCATTCCTCTTTCTTCCCAGATGACTCTTGTCACTATCCATGTCGGAAATTAACTCACGACTTTTCTTTCTTTTCTTAGTCTCAACCGTTTTCCAAACATGATTTGAATTCCCTCCAATATCCTCATCCATTATTTCACCTTCCATTTCCGGGTCGCTTCCGGAATCTATGTCACTCACTACCATCCGTACTCCAGTCAGAGTCCAGTCGTTTGCCAAACGTTGCCAGAGTCGCAGTTTTTCCTGCACAATTGGGATATTTTGAAAATGCAGTTGTGGGAAAAATCATGGAGCCGCGGGTAGCGGGTTTTTGGGCTACTTTCCTAATGTACTGCGGCCGCCAAAATGTTTATTTATATTCTATGGATAAATGTTAATTGATGAGATTCTTAATGTGTATTCATACTCGGATGAATACCTGGCAACTCCAGGACCGGACCCGTTTTTAAAAGTGTGGGGAACGAGCGTAAGACAGACAGTACAGGGAGGGACGCGGGAGTTCAGCTCAATCAAATAGGAAAATATAGCGGTGGTATTAGAAAATGCATCCGAATTATGTTTTTACCAATGTTTCGTACTAAGGTGCATGTCACGTTGCACAATGAAAGATATCACGCGTAAGTGTACAACAGTTAATTCTTCAGGCTGACAAATATCACGTTTGAGCAGCGCTATACGCAGTCTAGAACCAGGGCTGGTCTAGGAAGAAAAATCAGCCCTGGCATTTTTAGGCCCGCATCGGCCCTCCACCGAATCTGAATCACCGAATCACCCCGTACGGTAGCGGCAAATGCGTCCGTTACTGCCCCAATTCAATTCAATTTTATTTATATAGCGCTTTTCACAATGTGCATTGTTCCAAAGCAGCTTTACAGGAGCAAATTAGAAAAACACAGAAAGGTAAAACACAGCACAGTGCATGGTGTTTATAGACCAAGCAAGATCATTATAATAAATAATATCTAATAAATAAATGAATAAATAAATAAATAAATGCAGTCTCCCGGGAAAACGCCCGGTACGCCAGATGGCCAGTCCGCCCCTTTCTAGAACAACTAATACATTGATGTGCTTGTACACATATGCAATAAATTTAACCATGCTTATTTCTTAAGCAAGTTGTTGCATGTCTTACGAAGAGAAAACACGTTTCTCGTCCATTTCCGTGCGTGGCCTCGAGCACACATGGGATCTTTTTTAAAGGGACACTCCACCCAAACATGGATTAGAAGGCACAATGAAGAGGTCACAAAAAATCGACACATCCTGTCTAGAATAATAGACTGTGTAAAATGTTGTGGCGCATTTGAGCTGGCTTTGCGTGGCCACAATGAGAGTGAGAGCTCAGATATCCCCGGGATATTCCGTGGCTTGGTCGACTTTGTTGCTTCTCTTGATGGAGTTTTGAAAGAGCACCTCGAGAATGCCTCTGTGTTTAAGAGAACTTCAAAAAACGTGCAGAACGAGCTGGTGGACTGTATGTTATCTGTTATGAGGGAACACATAATCCAAGAAGCACAAAACAGTGATTTTCTATCAATCCAGGCCGACGAGACCACTGATTTTGCCACACAGTGCCAACTTGTGCTTGTGCTGTGCTACATTAATGGCAAAAGCAACGTACAGGAGAGGTTTTTTGCTTTTATTCATCTGCATTCAACTACAGCTGATTCCATCGCTACAGCACTAAAAGAGCATCTAAAGGTCAGTTTATGGTTCTGCGTAGGACCTACGCCGTAACATACGGTGTAGCCTACGTACGTAGACGACACCGTCGTGAACATTTATGGTTCTGCGTTGAGAGTATGCGTCATACTGCAATTACACCGCCGAAACGCTAGTTGGCTCTTTGTGTTTTCATGGGTTTGCTCTTCTTCGCCGATGTTTTGTGTGTGTGTATGCTAGTGTTTGCAAACGACAATGGAAGCTGATCGCATCTTAATGGAGTTGGAGCTGATCGAAGTAGAAAAACAGTTACTTTTAATTAAATTACTTAAACAAAAAGCTAGAAACATGCTGCAAAGAATACCTCTGTGTCATTGGCTGCTATGGGCATAAAAGGAGAGAAACTCATGGTGTGGCCACCATCCTCCCCTGACCTCAACCCTATTGAGAACCTTTGGAGCATCCTCAAGCGAAAGATCTATGATGGTGGGAGGCAGTTAGCATCAAAACAGCAGCTCTGGGAGGCTATTCTGACATCCTGCAAAGAAATTCAATCAGAAACTATCCAAAAACTCACAAGTTCAATGGATGCAAGAATTGTGAAGGTGATATCAAAGAAGGGGTCCTATGTTAACATGTAACTTGCCCTGTTAGGATGTTTTTGATTGAAATAGCTTTTGATTTCAGTAAATATGACCTCCTAATGCTGCAAATTCAACAAATGACCATTTTCAGTTTTTTACAACCTATGAAATGTTTTCAAACTCTGTTGTGCATAATAATTTGGAACAGTGCATTTTGAGTTTTTCATTTTTTAAATAAATACTGTTGTCAGTGGGAGGTTTGTTCAATAAAATTCCAAATGTACCCTAACTGTTGATTACTTGAAAATTATACTGACTGTCATTTGCATCGACAAATTAGGAAAACCAGAGAAAGATATCATTTGCATAATAATTTGGAACGCAGTGTATATTTAGAAACGTGCTCAAATTTGTTGGTTCCTTAAAGCTACAGGGTTGGGTACAGAACCGTCCTATGTATCCGGTTGTAATGGACCGAATCAAAACTTAGATTTCGGTGCCACTTAAATGCTGACTTTACCCGGATTTCCACTGCACGCTGTGCGGCACTTACGGCTCCGGCAAGGTTTTGTTACGTCCTCCACGCGGTGCCAACTCACACCAGAAGCGGATAAGAAGCGCAGCGTAGGATTCGCGAGACCACGTGATTTGCCTGTCAGATTTTCTTTGGTTGCAAATTTGGTTTGGTTGATGTTCTTTTTTTGTCCTGATTTTTGCCGTTCCACCATGGGTAAGTTAGCTAAATGGTTACTATTTTTTCCAGTTTAATTGTGTTTATGTTGTGTTTATTACTATGTCCTACTTAAACACACTTTAAGAATAATATTTTTGTAGTTGTTTTAGTCATTTAAAATACATCCTCAATTATCTTTATCTACTATCACATACAGTGCCTATGAGCAGGAGGAGAGCATTGGGTTTGTTCTCTACAGGAAAGACTACAAAGGGGCAGAAGGAGAAGGTATTGGGTGCATCCTCTCAACTAGGGCTGCAGCTATCGATTCTTTTACTAATCGAGTATTCTACTGATTTTCCATCGATTAATCGGGTATTCGGATAATAAGTACTTTTTCTTTATTAAAAAGCAATACTAAATATACAAGAGAAAATAAGACGGTCTCTTAAAATGAGTAAAACAACTAATTTGTTTCCTTTTTAGAACAATTAGTTTTTATTGCTGAAATAGCATACATTAATATCTGTAAAAAACTAAACCCATTTAGTACATTCCATTGCCATATTAAATTCAAAATGCAATATAATACAAATATATAAATAAGAAACATGAATAAAAATGGAAATAATAATTTCAAACAATAGCCTATGACTTTTATTTTGGCAGGTTGTCAGAGACCCTTATTTTTTAGTATGTCTGTTTCTTCACTCAAACAATAACATGTTTGTGAAATAAACTCTCAGCGCAACTCTGGAGGTGAAGTTCATGTCCTCATTCAGCGCAGACGCAGACAAATTCATGAGCATCACGCGTGTAGCACGTTAAACTGTGCAGTTCATTCACTCAGACACGCAGACCAGACAGATGAAATGTGTAATAACAGGATTCGGTGTCCACTAGTCCGCATCTAGTTTGATGGACTCAATGCAGCCGGAAAACAAGTTTCACTCGTAAAATAGACTAAAACTAAGTAAAATATCAGTTCACCATTTCAATAAGCTATTAGGGCTGTGACGGTGGCAGTTTTTTACCACCGGTGGTATAGACAAATCGACCGCGTGGTGCGGTGGTTGAGAAATATATATTATTTATATAAATAATATTTATATTATTATATTTGCGTGTAGCAACCACATGACGAGTGGAAGAGAAATATAGACCTTATTTAAATACTTGAAATTGTTAAATACTTGAAATATGATATTGAAATAAATGAGGATGAAACATCCGTCAATGTTTAACGCGCAAATCCATCAGTGAAACGGCACACTACAGCATATAAAACATTTAAATAAACATCAGTAAATAATGAAAACTTAAATGATATAAGAAGTTAAATACTAAATAAAAAAGCTCTTGTTGCAGTAACTTCAGTCAGTGGGTATTAACCCTTACAGTCCTTAACAATTCCATTTGAAACAAACTGTTTAAACCTACATTGGCTTTCCTATTCAGATTGCCATAAAAACTTTACTTTTTCCGACTCGTTGATGTGAAACTTACTTGTTGACATTGTCCAGATTAAAATGTGTACAGCTGCACTAAATGCGCGTTCAGAAGATGTGCACAGGAGCGCAAATGAAGAGATGTCTCTCCGCAACCGCGGCAAAACCTGCGCGCGCTCCGACACTAAGCAAGCGGGTCATAGCCAGTTTTGATTTTACGTATCTGTTCATTTCACAACAAGATCCATTGCAGAAGCCGCAGAATAACCTGGGTTTTGCCGTGCAGGCCCGTGCTCGNCAGAGAAGGCGTCGAAGGAGATGGTATGTACGACCTGTGAACCAGACGAGACAGACGGAAGGCGAATTTTCTGTGCTTGTCCGGCCCCTGAGAGACATCGACGAAGAAATGCATTTCAGATATTTTCGCATGTCTGCAGGTAGATTTGACGATTTGGTTCGTCGTGTAAAGCCATTTATTACACACCAGTGTACGCACAGTATGCCGATAGATATTACGCAGAGACTGGCAATCACCCTTCGAGTTTTAGCTTCAGGTGGAAGCCAACAGGCTGTAGCGGCTAGCTACAAACTAGCCTCTAGCACAGTGTCTGTCATAGTGTCTGAGATCTGTAAAGCTTTGTGGAAAGCACTGCAGCAAGAATTTCTTGTATGCCCTTCAGTCGCGCAATGGGAAAATATTGCTGCTGATTTTTGGCGACTGTGGAACTTTCCGAACTGTGTTGGCAGCGTAGACGGAAAGCATGTCAACATAAAAGCGCCACCACACTCCGGGAGCGACTTTTTTAACTACAAAGGCGCTCACTCCATTGTTCTGATGGCCACATGCGATGCCAGATATCGCTTCACCATGGTGGATGTAGGGGGATACGGACGAGAAAGTGATGGTGGGATCTTCAAGGAGAGTCGATTTGGTTCTATGCTGCTGGAACACGAAATGAACCTGCCCCCACCAGCCAATCTTCCTGGGACAGGTGTAATAATTCCACATGTGATAGTTGGTGATGCTGCATTCCCCCTACACAACAACCTAATGCGTCCCTTTCCAGGTATGTTATAGGCCCTATAAATGAAGTGTAATGGTTCTTTGTCTAAATGTGTATATATCAAATAAACTATTATAATAATAGTAATGCCTATACGTGTTCACATTTTTTTTTTACACAAAGTAATTACCTATTTATCAATGCTTTTTGTTTTGCTACATAGGGACGAACTTGCCCAGGGAAAAGCAGATCTACAATTACCGTCACTCCAGAGCCAGACGGGTGATTGAGAATGCTTTTGGCATTTTGGTGGCTAGGTGGCGGATCCTAGGAAGACCCCTAGAGTGTCGGCCAGACAAAGCTGTCGACATCGTCAAAGCATGTTGTGTTTTACACAACTTCCTGGCATGCACTGATGAGGTCAACACAGCTGTGAATAGATACATCCCTGCAAATTTCACAGACTCGGACACTACAGGGTCACCTCAGCTAGGAGAGTGGCGCAGGGTGGTGGCAGGGGACACTAATGTATTTGAACCTCTAGATCCACGTAACCTTTCAAGGGCACGCTCCAGTAGAGCTGCAATTGGTGTGCGCAATGATCTAATGGCCTTCTTTCAATCACCCAATGGAATTGTGTCATGGCAGAACCAGATTGAACGCACCAACGGACACGTATGCCAATAATTTCTGTTAATTTAAAATCTTTTAAATAAAACCACCCACAACTGAAAGGCTACAACTAGCAATCGTTATCGCAACTCTCATATTTATTACACCTATATTTGTCAGAGTGACGTGCACTACTGCCGGTGGCAGTTCACCGTCATGGCACTTTACCACCGCGGTGGTGCGGTTGTTACGGCAACCGTCACAGCCCTATAAGCTATCAGTTATTTATCAGCATGAGAAACACGTGTGAGCGTGTGAACATACTAAAATGCGTGTGTCTCACAGTGAATGCATGAGACTGTAACATGAATAGAGTTTAGCGGGCTGTGCGTCAGTAATAACGGTCCGTGGGGAAACGCAGTGCTCCGTGTGTACTGTAGTTAAATGGATTAAACGAGGCTTCAAGGCAGCAAAAATTGCCTCGATGATTTTTTGTATTCGAATAACTCGAGTTACTCGAGGAATCGTTTCAGCCCTACTCTCAACCAGCGAAGGAAAGAACAAGGACATTTTTATCATCTTGTGTCACGGCTAGCGTGGCTGAAGAACCCAAACGCAGGCAGTGGCAGCGACGGGGTTAACAAAATACTTTATTAACAAATTAACAAACCAAAAAACCCTCGATGGGGGGAAACAACACTATAACAGAAGACTATAAAAAGATAAACAAAAACTTCCCACAATGGGGCAGAAACGAGAACTAAAAATAATCAAAAACTCAAACTAACTAACACGGGCAAGACAAAGCAAGACAAGGTATGAAACGAGACTACGGCGAGGCATCAAACAATCACACACACGCACATACATACAATCAACGAGCACAGGACAATGAAACATGAGGGCATTATACAGGGAAGACAAATGAAGGATAGTTGACGAGGGCAGGTGGGAAACATTAGACACGGCAGGGAAGCAATAGTGGAAACGAGAGGGGCGGGGCCAATGACAAGACACGAGAAAGCACATGAGATGTAAAAACATAAATAACTCATGGCTTTCTCACATAAAACCTAAGGGCTCCGTCCCGATCCTGCCACATGACTAGAAATTCAGAAACAAGAATGCAGGACCGTGACAGAGCCCCCCCTTAATGAACACCCCCAGGTGTTCACCAAGGGGTTGACAAACAAGACATGACAGACTGGGACAAAGACAGGAACCAGACAAACATGGTGAACATGACAAGGGGCATACAAGAAAACAAGACCATGGGGTTGGGGTGACCCCGGACTGGAGCCTGGACTTGACCCCAGCTGCACGGGGCTGGGCACATAACTGGACATCGGGCAGGATCCCAGACTGGACACCGGACTTGACGCCGGTTGCTGCACCGGACTGGACGCCGGCGGCTGCTGCACCGGCTGGGATGCCGGCTGCTGCACCGGCTGGGCTGGATCTCGCGCCCCCCTCCGTTGCCGCTTCTTCAGCCGAGCCACCCGTCTGGTGGTGGAGGAAGGAGGTGAAGGAAGGAGGTGAAAGGCACGGCTGGCATGGGGTTGGAGGCCTCTGACGAGGACCCCCCAAGAGTCACGCCTCCCCCGTTTGCCACGAGGCTCGCTGGTGGTGGAGAGGACGGTGTGGCGACGCCCACAACCCCGATCTTCAGGAGACGGCCCTCAGGGATCGCGACCAGCAGAGATGAGTGGGTGGGTTGAACTGAGACCCTGGACTCCAATCGATCAACGGCATACAGCCATATCGCATCAAAGTCCAGCGGTCTCAGCGACCTCATCTCCGCATGCGAGAGTGGCTCCCTGAGACCAGCGTTCAAGAGCGTCACCAACTCCTCCTCTCCGAACACCGTCTCCTCTGCAACTTCGAGGAACCGGCCCGCATAGTCATCTACGTCTCCGGTTCCCTGGCGAATGCCGTAGAGGAGACGAGCCTGGCGGGAACGAACAGCGTCCATGCTGCCTGCTGGGTCTTCTTATGGCTCGTTGATTCTGTCACGACTAGCGTGGCTGAAGAACCCAAACGCAGGCAGTGGCAGCGACGGGGTTAACAAAATACTTTATTAACAAATTAACAAACCAAAAAACCCTCGATGGGGGGAAACAACACTATAACAGAAGACTATAAAAAGATAAACAAAAACTTCCCACAATGGGGCAGAAACGAGAACTAAAAATAATCAAAAACTCAAACTAACTAACACGGGCAAGACAAAGCAAGACAAGGTATGAAACGAGACTATGGCGAGGCATCAAACAATCACACACACGCACATACATACAATCAACGAGCACAGGACAATGAAACATGAGGGCATTATACAGGGAAGACAAATGAAGGATAATTTACACGAGAAAGCACATGAGATGTAAAAACATAAACAACTCATGGCTTTCTCACATAAAACCTAAGGGCTCCGTCCCGATCCCGCCACATGACTAGAAATTCAGAAACAAGAATGCAGGACCGTGACATCTTGTAGCTGAACTAAGGACAGCCAACGCCATCATCAGTATTTCAGAATGAACGCAGAGCAAATGGATGAACTTCTGTCCCTCATTGGCCCTGAACTGACCACACAGTCGACAAATTACAGAGCTGCTATAGAACCCAATCAGAGACTGGCAGTTGGATTGAGGTAAAAGCATAATGTCATTGATAAAAAACACTGACCATAAACTGAAGAAATACAAAATGGTTGGACAAACATCTTCATTTTTGTCTTTATTTTTAATAATAAACACAAAATCACCTTTCGGCTTTCAAAAACAGCAAAGGTTCATATTTGGTTTTCGAACAAATATATGAAACAACCATTCAACTTAAAACAAAAAACAATCATCAAAAGTACCAATTGGCACAAATAAAAGGCACTTTAAATAAGTAAAAAATAAACTTTCACAATTCCCTGCTTGCCCCTAGCGAAAACCAGAGGTTGCTAGACGAGGCAGAGCAGCTGGGGAGACACATGGCACCAGTGAGACACATGGGAGTAAACAAGGCATCAACAGAGGCCTGTAATGTAAGGGAGGTCTTCTGCACCTTCTTTAACTCTCCTGAAGGCAGTGTGCCTTGGCAGGATAAGATGGTGTGATCCAAAAGCATAACTACAAAGCTTATTGCAGAGTGAAAGCAATTGTACATCAGCATTTGTAAGCAAGTTTTTTATTTATTTTATATCGCTGATAAGTGATTATGGTCTGAAAGACAAGTACTTGTGTTGGTGAAAAGGTGTTTTGGGGAAAAATGATAAATAAAAAATGCTTTTGTTTGGGAACTTTGGTGTGATTCTTAGCTATCAATTCCTTGGAAAAGAGGTCATGTCACTGCCAGCCATTCACATATGCATAATAAAATCTAGAGACTGCAAGTCCAACCACCTTCCCAACAATACACTGTATTTGAACAGCATTTACACTGGGCAACTGGGTAATAATCAAGTGAAGTTATGTTATCTTTTATGAATTTCTATGAAATCCTTTATTTACATTACAAAAACTACACCTAATGTACACCTTATGTAGTTATATCTTACTATAGCAGATAATACACCACAGGTCCTGTGTAAATGCAAGGTCACTGAGCATTTTAATGGGTTTTCAAGATGCACAAAAACTCACTGGTAACGGGATGTTATAGTAGGCCTACTCACTTTCCACTCCAGCAATCAAACTCCAGGCCTTCTCCTTTTTGCACAGGGTGTTTATATTGAAATTGACATGATTTTGTGACTTTTCTTTTGTATGCCGTGCGGTTTGGAGGCGGCGTCC
This sequence comes from Triplophysa rosa, assembly GCF_024868665.1. Lineage (NCBI taxonomy): Eukaryota > Metazoa > Chordata > Actinopteri > Cypriniformes > Nemacheilidae > Triplophysa > Triplophysa rosa. Next base: position 16,234,092 of record NC_079893.1, on the reverse strand, counting down.
GTCAAAAATAGACTAGGTGCCTATATTTAGCGAAGCGGCACGGAGAGTTCCGGTAACCGCATCGGAGCCGTAACGTGCCGCACACGCGTGCAGTGGAAATCCAGGGTTAGGGTCTGATCAGACAGAACACGTCTTTTGCTGTGAGACGCGCTGCTTATGCGCGCCGGGCACCTCGCGTTTCTGCCGCGCCTCGCGTTTTAGGCGGAGCGCTCTGAGCACCAGAAGTTGAAAAAAACTCAACTCTGAGCAGAAAAGCGCTTGACGTCATGTGCGCTTTTTTCCATTGTCCAATCGGATGAGTGGAGAGGCGGGGCTTCCCTTGTCGCAATGCTCGGAACGCCTGAAGACATGGAGGAGAAACTTGTGGCTGTTTCGGGTTACCTAGCAACATACAAAAAAAAACGCTGTGCGCTCTTTTCAAAGAGTCACCAAAAGAGCAGCGCGGCGCGCCTCACGTTTTCGAACATGAAAAGCGCGTTCTGTGTGATTGTACCCTTAGCAGTCGATTGAGACATTTGCCCTCATTAACGTGAATGAAAGTTGGAAACCTCAGATAATACAAATCCAACACATCTTATACAACTGTTAAACGGTTCACGAATGATCTGTGATCCGCACGGATTGCACGCCCCACGACGGATCGGAACGTGCATGACCCGTGGATTCACCATAGTGAAAGACAGTTTTAATGCGCGCTCTCGTCTCCCTCTCTCCCTCCATCTCGGCGAGTTCAATCTTTAACTTCAACCGCCGCATAAGGCAAGTTTTAAAGTGAAACTAACATTCATTTGAAACGCATATTGTCTGTAATTCAAGCGATCACAATAAAACTGTTGCGCGCGTTTAAAATCAATGAAGCGCGTGCCATGGAGCTCGTTCTCAACACTGTAACGCTTTTGACAAGAAAGACAATCGAGACACAGCAGTGAAAGTGCTAAACCCTTTTAGCATCTGTCAGTCTGATTTCTAGACATGCAGTCTGTCAAACTTTTTACTCTGACTGCATGTATAGGCATATAATTATACTTATTAATTATACATACTGTCTATTTTTAAAATAATGCACATATAATGTCTCTGTAAATGGACTTAATCTGTTGATATATTCAACGCATTTTCTGCGCATATTTAATACAACTATGGCGAGCATTTAGTTGTAGCTGGAGGGTACAGTAAACACTATAACATCTTTCTAGCAATGTTAGTGCCTAGCAATGTTAGTGTACATTTCACATTAACTTTAATTTTGAATTTGTGTATTTTAATTACTTAATAAATATTTTTAATTGAACATTTTGTTCTTTAATGCCATCCACTGGTGTTTTGTGGCTCTTTTTTAAAAGTATCGATTTAGGCACCGGCACAGTTTTAAAAGTATCGATGTGGCACCGGTATCGGAAAAAACCCAAATGATAGATGATACAGATAGAATTGATACTAAATGATACAGCTCATTGAAATAATGCTTCATTCCTCCTGAAGAGTGATGAAATTAAAAGCTATTGTATCATGTATACTTGCATGCCTTTTGTATGTCATAGAATAAGCAAAGAAGCTGTGGAAAGAGATTAATTATTGCTTATTCTACAAAGATATTCTAAAATGGCCTGGACACATTTGTTGGTACCCCTTAGAAAAGATAATACATAATTGGATTATAGTGATATTTCAAACTAATTTGTTTCTTTAATTAGTATCACACATGTATCCAATCTTGTAATCAGTCATTCAGTACGGTGGCCTACTAGTGCACATGACAACGAAATTTAAAAAGCAAATATAAGTTTACAACACAACGCAATCAAGCTACAACACAACGGAATAAAGCCACAACACAACGGAATCGAGTCACAACACAACGGAATAAAGCCACAACACAACGGAATAAAGCCACAACACAACGGAAATGCTCCCGACCACTAGGGGGCACCAAAGTTCTTATTATTGTTCTATATTTTTATGGGCACATTCGGCACTTCCGTGCTTGGTTCAGTGCAGACAGCAGCGGGAGAGAGATCCGGGAGAGCATTAAGGATTTTCACGTTGATTATTAAAGCCGAGGACAAACATTCTAAGACTTTTTCTTTCAACTGGAGTGGATTCTAGTCAGAAAACAGCACACGACTGCTTAAGACCACTATACACATTAACACATTAAACTACTGATGACTGGACTTTCTGCTAAACCAACAAATCTATTGATCTATTTACTGATATAGATGAGCAAGCTTGCATTATATTCCTGTTTCGTTAGTCATAAAACCGCAATGCTCACGTTGATTTACACTTGGTTATGCGTTAATTGTTTTAGAGGTTATGCATGCATAATAAAGGTTAAATAAATTGGTAATGAAAACAATATTTAATAGAGTAATCAATTATTCGTAACAGTAAAAAAATGAACGCAGACTTAAGTCCAGAGCTTGCTCACTGAAACTGAGATAGGAGACTGTGGCATTGTCTGGATCTAAATGCAGACTTAAGCCCATTGCACATTGAGTCCGAAATTTGCGTCCGAAATTTCCGCGCGTTAAAAAATAAATACGACCTCACGTTGTGTCAATCACATTTACACACTGCCTCCGATATTTTCGTCCGTCATAAAAAAATTCGGACCAGGTTCGATTTTCTGCGTTTTTCGCATCCGTCAAGCATTTTGAGTGGCCTTTTTTAACCATTCAGAGACACAGTACAAACAAGAGCCAAATACGAAAAAACGCATACGACAATTTCGGACTGTATGTGCAAAGACCTTTAAAGTTGAAAAGTACTTTAATCAAAATAATAATAAAAAATACAACGTGTTTTGATCGCTGGATCGAAATTTGATTGCTTAGCCATGTTTAAAACAAGACTGTATGTTCTTCTGTACCCTTACACACACACACACACACACACACACACGCACACACACACAGCGTAAACTATAGCTTTTATTTTCGATTGACAATATTTAGCTTAAGATGGCTATCCTTTTTCATGAAGGAAAACGTTTCGTTGTAATTGCACCTGCTGCTGTGTGTTTTTTGTAAATAATTTGCATTTGTAAATAATAAAACGTGTATTTTCCTTGAAAACAGCCGTGTTTGTCATTTAAAAACATCTATATAATAATATCCCAATAATAGCTTATTCAGTTGTATTTTGTCAGATTTTCTCAAATTTTTCCTGTCTTGTTCCTCATCGTTTCAAGTGCATTCATAATGTCAGTGGCAGGTGGCCATGGTAAATATAAATTAAGGCAAATATAAATGGCATGGTAAATATAAATTATTTAACCAAAGGTTAAATAATGCATACAATCATAAATAAATGTGGACACAGCCATTTATTTCCGTATTCCGTTTGACAATATTTAGCTAAAGATGGTGTAATCAAGGAATTTGTTTTTAATGCACATCATTGCTGTTTGTTGTTCTGCATTTACCAAAGAAAATAAGTAATACAATAAAATAAAAAAACTAAATATTTTCCTTTCAATGCTCATCGTTTAATTTTTGATTAAATCGTTTTTGGCCGTAGTCATTTAAAGTCTTGATTATTTCAATTCATATACACACAATAGAAGCAAAGCATGAAAAACATATTTTCATTTAATTCTTTAATTTCAACGTTAAAGAAATCATTTCATTTACACGCTTAGCCTATTGTAAATACGACCAATGTATAGCTCACAATACAGTTTCTAGCATTTAAAATCATTTAAACACATATGCACAGTTAAAAAAAAACTCTACGAGTCTACGATATGTCGGTGGAGGTTTTGGAATTCATTCTTTCAATCCAAATTATGTAGGCTAGCTATATTGAAGCAGCGGAGGTTAACTCATATGCTGGTTGTTAAGGCAGAATGTCAATGCAAATAGGCGACAATGCAATGCAAATATAATCTTATGGTGTATTTACAGTATATATGATGTTTGTGTAAATGTGATTCGAAGCACCGGGATTATCCTCTGTTATTAGTTTTGAGCGGCAGTCGTGAATGTCTATAGCTCATTTCCAGTGGGAGACATGCGGTAAGCTGCAAAACGCGAGGGTTTCGTTGGCGGCACGGAGGTGGTGCGCAAGCGGTGCCCAAAATCCTTCCACTGGCACGACTCTTCGCAAGCGCTCTTTTTGTGAACGGCATCCACGCTGGCTTTAACCTATCAACATTTTAGTGAGCTCAAAACACGGAGAACATAGTTTTAATAATGGAATTCCCGAAGTTATATGACCTAACAAAAAGAAGACAAATACAGAGATTTAAATAAAGAATACAGAGTGGGTTGATTTGCAAGTTAAAATACACTATACGCGCAAAATGTCATAGTAAACTGTGCCTAAAATGAGCGTCATTAGTATTAGTCATTACCGCAAAAATTAATATACATCAACTTCAGGCTGGTTAGTGACCTTGAACGTCCGCCCAGAGACATTTTCACTATGAGAGACAGCAGCAACGCAGCAACTCTGTCCAACTGCCAAGTCTGGTGAAAGGGCCATAACATACATTAGAATGTCATGACTAGCCAATCAAAATCAAGCATTCAAAAGCGCTGTGCAAATTTGTTCATATGAGATTGTTTGCCATTGACATTCAGTTTTTCCACAGTAGAGCACACTTTCCTTTTAAATGCTTTACACAAGCAAAACAGGCTACCAAAACCACTAAAACAACCCCCAGCAAAACGCGCACCTCCTACCCGGCATGACCTAATTTATCATGCCGAAAGTGCCCCCTAGTGGTCGGGAGCATTTCCGTTGTGTTGTGGCTCTATTCCGTTGTGTTGTGGCTCTATTCCGTTGTGTTGTGGCTCTATTCCGTTGTGTTGTGGCTCTATTCCGTTGTGTTGTGGCTCTATTCCGTTGTGTTGTGACTCGATTCCGTTGTGTTGTGACTCGATTCCGTTGTGTTGTGACTCGATTCCGTTGTGTTGTGACTCGATTCCGTTGTGTTGTGACTCGATTGCGTTGTGTTGTGACTCGATTGCGTTGTGGCTCGATTGCGTTGTGGCTCGATTGCGTTGTGTTGTGGCTCGATTGCGTTGTGTTGTGGCTCGATTGCGTTGTGTTGTGGCTCGATTGCGTTGTGTTGTGGCTCGATTGCGTTGTGTTGTGGCTCGATTGCGTTGTGTTGTGAACTTATATTTGCTTTTTAAATTTCGTTGTCATGTGCACTAGTAGGCCACCGTAATTCAGCCTATTTAAATGGAGATAAGTAGTCACTGTGCTGTTTGGTATCATTGTGCGCACCACACTGAACATGGACCAGAGAAAGCAAAGGATAGAGTTGTCTGAGGAGCTCAGAAAGAAAATAATAGTAGGGATGTAACGATTCACCGTGAGCCGGTTGAAAATCGATTATAATGTGTGACGCTTCAAATCGGTTGAAGTGAGACAGTATTAGTTTGTTTATATTAAAGAGACCTTTTCTATTATTAATTTGTTTTAAAATTGCAGTTTACTTTTTGTTATTTGAAATAAAACAATTTTACTATACAAAGAAACGTGAAGCATTTAAGAAATAATGCAAGGGAAGTTGTTCATTTTTAATTTTTCAACTCATTTTGTAAAAATAAATTGTGAGTAAATCGTGAATAAATCGCATCGTGAGATCAGAATCGTGAATCGCATCGCATCGTGAGCTGAGTGAATCGTTACATCCCTAAATAATAGACAAGCATGGTAAAGGTAAAGGCTACAAGACCATCTTTAAGCACCTCAATGTTCCTGTGACAACAGTTACAAATATTATTAAGAAGTTTATGGTCCATGGAATTGTAGCCAACCTCCCTGGGCGTGGTCGCAAGAGGAAAATTGACCCCAGATTGAACAGAAGGATAATGCGAATGGTAGAAAAAGAACCAAGGATAACTGCCAAAGAGATACAAGCTGAACTCCAAGGTGAATGCACATCAGTTTCTGATCGCACCATCCGTCGCTTTTTGAGCATGGAAGAAGACCCAGGAGGACTCCACTTTTGAAAGAAAAACATAAAAAAGCCAGACTGAAATTTGCTAAAATTCATATTGACAAGCCGCAATCCTTCTGGGAGAATGTCCTTTGGACAGATGAGTCAAAACTGGAGCTTTTTGGCAAGTCACATCAGCTCTATATTCACAGACGAAAAAAATCAAGCTGTCAAAGAAGTGAACACCATACCTACAGTGAAACATGGAGGAGGCTCGGTTATGTTTTGGGGCTGCTTTGCTGCATCTGGCACAGGGTGCCTTGAATCTGTGCAGGGCACAATGAAATCACAAGACTATCAAGGCATTCTGGAGCAAAACATACTGCCCAGTGTCAGAAAGCTCTGTCTCAGTCGCAGGTCATGGGGTCCTCCAACAGGATAATGACCCAAAACACACAGCTAAAATCACCCAAGAATGGATAAGAACAAAACATTGGACTATTCTGAAGTTGCCTTCTACAAGTGCTGATCTGAATCCTATCGAACATCTATGGAAAGAGCGTAAACTTGCAGTCTGGAGAAGGCACCCATCAAACCTGAGACAGCTGGAGCAGTTTGCTCAGGAAGAGTGGGCCAAACTACCTGTTAACAAATGCAGAAGTCTCATTGAGAGCTACAGAAAACGTTTGCTTGCAGTGATTGCCTCTAAAGGCTGTGCAACAAAATATTAGGTTAGGGGTCCCATCATTTTTGTCCATGACATTTTCATTTGTTTTATTATTTAAAATATTATGTTGAATAAAAAAATCAAAAGCAAAGTCTGATTTCTATTAAATATGGAATAAATGATGGTGGATGCAAATTACTTTAGTCAGTTTCAAGTTATTTCAGAGAAAATTGTGCAGTCTTCGTTTTTTGTGGAGGGTTACCAACAAATTTGAGCACGTCTGTAATTATTAGAATGGAATCAAATCAATATTTTAAAATGCCAATATCTGATGTTTTCATGTTTTTCTTGTCTTCTTTCTTTTCTTATCATCTCGCTCTCTGTGTAGTGAAGCAGCGATCCTGATCTATCGGTCGAGTTAGCTAGAACTTAAGTGAACTTGGGTGTGTGTATATGTTTGTGTGTGCTCGCGTGATGCATCTACGCCAGGGGTTGGGAAACTTTTTTAACCAAATAGCCATTTTTCCAGTTTTAGTTCATTCATTTTTGTAAAAGAGCCATTGCAAAACTACTATTTTATATATGCCATGCAGATTTATTTTTACAGACATCCTTATGAGAAACGATAGACCTATTTCACAGCGTGACGTGTACAAACCGGAAGTAGGGTAAACCCTTTCCGGTCAATGCTCTAGCTCCGTTCACTACACAGAACAGTTGCGGAGACCAGAAGAAGTTAGGCATGTAGCGCTCCCTTTATGCTGATTTGTCTAACATATATCAGACCTTGATAATAAATAAATCACTCAAAAAACAATGTTTTTGTAAAGTTTGTTTTCCCTATTTTTACATCTCCCAGTAAACCATGAATAAATCGGACAACATATGCTACTTTTGTTTTTGGTAAATAAAATGAATGCCTGTGAGAAAACAAGCTGAATGAATGGCTATGGCAGCAGTGCGGCCGGAAAAAGTTTTCCCCTACTTCCGGTCTCTGTCGCCATTTTGTGAAATAGGCGTATTACCATTCGAATAGAGCTTATGACTGAAACAGAATCATAACTGACAACAGAAACAGAAAATATGTAAATGAGAACGGCTTTTTTGGGCAACAAACTGTATTAAAATACAGAATGTTCTGAGAGTATAAGCAAAACAGGTCTGAAGTTGCAACTCAAAAACTATGACTGACGATTACGTAATTAGCGTGTGACATCACCAAATGCCACAGTTACACAAAATCCTAGCAGAAACACTGCACGTTTGTGGCTTTTCATTTATTTTTATTCACCATTGTAATCTGATGTTTACTGTTCTTTTTTTGTACTTGATTTTATCTGTATGCATGCATTGAACTGAATCAAGAATCGAATAGAATCCAGAACATCCGAATTGATGCCCAGCCCTAATGATCATTATGTATAATTAAAATGTCCATTCACACTGGAGCCATATTAGAGGAGGTAAAAAATGACATGAGGAATATGCCAGCATCATAAGTTTATTTTTACACAGAGATTGGTATATCTGTTACTAAAATATGTTAACTTTAACTATATTTGAAGCATTTTATGCCAAAGGTGACAGTTCAAAAATGAGGATAAATTAATTCCTCACATCACAAAACAGAACAAAAAAAATTTAGACAACTTGGGGGTGAATAAATGAAATAATTTTCATTTTTGGGTGGAGTAAAATTAGTTTTAAATCCCTTTAAATTAGTGTTGGTAAAAACATTCAATCAAAAAGAAAATCTGAAATTATACTAGTGATATACTACCGAAATTTCAGCTGCTGAAAAAATAGGCTGAAATTTTTGGTGCACTTCCCCCCTTCAGTGCTCGTGCTCACTCTAGATGTTATCAAAGGATGTTATTAAAACGAATAAATATAACAAGAAAAGCTCAAAACCAGCAGACTGCGCCGAAAGATCTGTCAGTAACTGATGATGTAGCATATGTGGACTGTCATCCGGGCCCAGCTGATGCTGATATCAGTTGTTATCAAAGGATGTTATTAAAACGAATAAATATAACAAGAAAAGCTCAAAACCAGCAGACTGCGCCGAAAGATCTGTCAGTAACTGATGATGTAGCATATGTGGACTGTCATCCGGGCCCAGCTGATGCTGATATCAGTGAAGCTCATTTTAAGCCTGTTAACATGAATAGACTCACTGACCCTCTGTGTTTTGCCTGCTGTTTTCATTAAAGGGGGTATGCATTCTGGCTTCTTTACACTGTTAAAAGTGCTGGCTTCTCATGCTTAACATGGTCAACTTGTCAAAAAATGAGTTGGACGTATGACGTAGTATTTCTGTGCTCGAAACACTCCGCCAAGGTTCGTACAGGTTTGGGAACGTTTTTTTCAAACATGAATTCAAGTTTTGTAACAATGGTTCTTTGTAGTGATGTTATGTTCTGAGCCGAGGCTTCGGAGCATGTGTCGAGAAATCCTGGAAGCTTTCAGTGAAGCGCGTATAGAGGCTTGTATCGCTTTAGACCAATGACGTCATAGATGACGTCTGAAGCGTCGCTTCCGCCCGAGAGGTTCAGTAAGCAGTTTGAATCTTGCTGCGACATTTTGACAGCCAAGTACCACAAGCACATTCACTGCCCTCTGCCCAGCTAAACCCAGATACTTTCCAGTTTTACAATAATAATATTGCCCCTTCTGCCTATTATGACCAAATAATTGATTTACACACATTTATTTCAAGCCACATTTATGTTATACAACTTTCCTGTAGCTCAGTGGTAAGAGCATTGCGTTAACAACGCAAGGTTGTGGGTTCGATCCCAGGGGATTGCACATACCTATGTATAAATGTATAGGATAATGCAATGTAAGTCGCTTTGGATAAAAGCGTCTGCCAAATGCATAAATGTAAATACAATAATTATATTATATACCACCAGAAAATACACATTATATTCATATAAATAGATGAGTCTATGTGGAAATTGATTTTTTTTAATCAATCGTTATTTCTAAGCCTTACCTGGCGCAAAATACAGTGTATCACAGACCACATCAGGCACATCTGTAATATATCTGCCTGTTTTACACTCTTTGGCCACCAGATGGTATTGTGAGCAAATGAAGCCTCGAGAAATGAACCCTTTTGTGAACCACTTGGCTGAAAAGCTTCAATGCTTCATGAGGCTTCATCTCGCCATCACTAGTTCTTTGTCCCTTATTGGACAATTCTCCAGGACAAGTACGCCCACACGTCAACCAACGAGAGCGAGAGAAAGAGCATGCCCATCAATGTGCTTCATTCGGGTTACGGAAGTTCAGCTGTGTTTGTTTGTTCACAGCATTTTTTCTGTGCTGAATGTTATATAAACCGATTTTTTGAATAACGATTGTTTGAAACTGATAGATGAAGCCGTCCCAGTGCCGGTCCGGACATGAACCGCACGCGGTAAGTGAAACTGAGTCACGTGTCTGCGTTTTGTTGGGATAATGTGATGATGTAATGTGTGCTCGTGCTTTAGTTCCACCCAATGCATGCTCCAGGAGCTCGACTGTTTTTGGAAATAATCGTATAGCTGTATCTGTCTTTATAAATGGGATCAAACTAAAAGCTCTTCTAAGATATTAAGTACACAATGCAAAAATTATTGTGCACAATATAATATATACTTCTTGTATTAGCAAGAGCTTCTGAGTTTGACAATAACTTGACTACAGTTATGCATATAATTCTAGAACTAGAATGTTTAGATGATTAGTAAAAGAGTTATATTTGATTGTTACAATGACCAAGGAGAAATAATGTATTAAGTATTGTTATAAAAATATTATCTTTAATTTTGTGGTTTTAGTGTGTTTAATTAATACAATTATACAAAATCTTATTTAAAACGTTTTTTAATAAATTTCGATTTCGTCCAAGTGCATCCTGAAGTTTCAGTATTGGTTTCAGCCCAGAATTTTCATTCCGGTGCATCACTAAATTATACCATCCTCTGGTAATTCTAGTGTATTGCTTACCTTTAAAGATTCAGAAGCTCTTTTAAGTTCCTTAATAACTGATGACAGGGCCTCCGGATTGATCCCCTGTTCGCAGAGGCGCACACATATGGCTAAAGACTCCATGTCTAATCCTGTATTCAGAAGCCTTGACATTTCCAGGAGCACTAAAAATGTAAGGCACAGTGACACTGATTCTTATTAACGTATAATTTAAAATGCAGTTTAAGCTACAGTGTGTTTAAAATGATACAATGAAGCAAGTGTATGCAATAATCAAAACGTCAGTAGGCTAAATTATTTAAATGCATTAAATGTCAATAAACAGAGTAAAACACTAGATTATCTACTGATACCGATACATATCGAACCGTATTAATCTTACCATCCATAGTCTCGCGGACAGCATTCATATTTGTACTCGCAGGACTAGCCATGATGCTACTGTGCTAAAGCTGGACTAAATTAATTGCTAAAAGCCAAATTCAAAATTATATTTTCCAACCAGGCGACGTCGACACATCCGTTATTTTAAATTCCAATGTTCCTCATAATTTGACGAGATATGTACACACTTTAATTTATAGAGGTTGCACTGACGTTTAGCGCTAGTCGTTGTTGTTGAACTTCGTTTCTTCTTCGTTTTCTTTTTGTTCTTCTTGGCGGGTTGCATCCAACGTTAATGTGCATTACCGCCACCTACTATACTGGAGTGTGTACCGTAGCATCTACCGGAACCTAAAAAAACGTTAAATTCTATTTATTAACTCAGTTTCCCTCAGAAATACAATGAAATCCTTATCATTTCCTATTTGATCGAGTATTTGTTCGGCATCTAGTATCTCATGTGGTGATTTTTTTTATTATACAAGTATTACAAAAAGACAACATATATGCCAGGGAGAAATACAATATTACCTATTCGGTTCCCCTTTGGTGGAATGAACTATAGCCTCCATCCGAACTGCAGCATCCTTCACAACTTTCAAAAAACAGCTCAACATACCTGTTCCGCATTTATTTGACTAACCAATAACTCTGTCTGTCTGTAAAAAAATGCACCTTGTTCATTCTCTCCTTTGCTTACTCCAGCTTTAATCCTCCTAGCGTGTTGACAAAATGTTTATGCTCTCCTTGTAAATCGCTTGGATAAAAGCGTCTGCCAAATGAAATGTAAATGTACCTTTTGAACAGATTCATAGTTCTTACAGCTCTCTTATTGGAAGGGTCAGAAATCATACACATGTAGAGTTTTAAATCTTCAAGAAAACGCTTCAGCTTAAAAAATTAATTTGTTTGGGCAAGAAACAAAATAAGGTTGAATAAAAAAACATCTCATTTTTCACTCTCATCTGAATATCCTAGAATAACATTTCATATTTCAAAGAAATCAGGAATTATGCCAGAAAATACCCAAATATGCTAGAGATACTCACAATACCAAAAAAAGATGAGAAAAACATTCCGTTTGGTGATCACAGAAGGAACCATTTAAAGCAGTCAGGAATAAACCTTTGGAGAAAATACAATAACATTAATGTATCATTTTGAAAGGGACTTCTCTGATTCAGTTCCCCGGCAAAGCAAGGTTTTCCTAATATCTTTTACGGAGTGGCTATTTAGACGGATTGCAAATAGCCCGTCTTGTAAGCAGAGGCTACGCCAACTCTGCTCACTTGTTTCTGATTGGAATAAAGAAGTTGTAAAAAATGACGTTGTCCATCTAGTGTCGCAAGTGGGAGTTAAAGCTTATGTTAACTCACATCGTCGCATGTTTGAATCTGCCTTCCGTCGACGTTTTTCCCCCATCACATATCAGATCATAAAGCAATTTATTCTCAGTAAAATAAAATAAAAGATTGAAAAGTGGCTAACGAATGTTTAATAATTAAGTTGTAGGGTAAGGTTGTTGGGGTGAACGACTGTTAACGTAACTAAACAGACCTGACGGGCATATTGTCCGAATTCGGCAAGGGTATCTGCAGGTCGCAGTAATGGGCGTGCCGAAATGTTTCTCATTGGTCAAAGGTGCTCTTCCTTGGCAATTGTATCAATCGGCGTTAACCACACACATACGTCATTTATTTTAAGCAGGAAGAAGGTCGCGGTAAGGTGTAATGCAAAGTTTGCAAACTTGTGAATATAAAGCCCTTAAAAACTAAATAAAAATGATCAGATACGTCGTTTTTGCTAAATTAATAAATTATAGAAGGTAATTAAACAGCTCTTACCAATCTAGAAACAGCTGTCGTTATGTTTTATGAATATTTCAGTCTTTCTGCATTTTTTTGTTTACATGTGCTGAATCATAGTTGTACTAAAACGGTAGACATGACTTTTACTGTATGACAGCTATGTTGTTGCTATTCTACCATGACAGTAAGGAAAGCAAATTATTTTGAATTTATAAAACGCTAGTGCAGTTGTTTTATTTTTTTTAGAGACATTTGTACCACCTTTTAAATAATTAATAATTGTAATTCGCTTTTGATTGTGACACTTATCAGCTGTTCCTTAAATTTCTGTTATTTCTAAATAGTTCAACTCCAATATGAAATCCCCCTGTAAGTTACCTTCATTTTACATTTACAATAAAACGCAACATTAACAATATCTTGCTTCTTTTCGTTTTCATTTGGTTTAGGTAATCTGATGTGATTATGTTAATTTTTAATAAAATGAAATATGATACAAAACACAATATTTTATTGTAAAGTATAAGAAGTTTGTGCATTAGGGAAAAACAATTCAGTCAAAAGTACACAGGCAGTGCTCCATGACGTTTAAGTATTAAATGCATACATATAGGCTGTGTGTAGTTATGAAACTCTGACCTCAGTCAAAATGATTAGTCTTGTAACGTATAGATTCATCAGACCAACGATTGTCCATTATGAAATGTAAGCAAAATTAATACATCCTATGTTTACCACTAAAGTGAAAGAGGGAGCGGCCAATTTTAGCTGTATATGCTGACATCAAGCTGTTCTCGGCGACGCTAACAGCCCGGTGGGAACTCAGAATACGTCGTGGCCAATTTTAAAATAAGCACTAGTAAATTTATAAAACAACTGATTCTTGGTTTCATAATTAACATCTTCGACACAAAAACACCACCATGAAAAGGTGGCTTTGGATGTAGGCCAATAGCGTTTAAGATGACGTGGAACAGGCAGCTCTTGCGACCAATTAAAAATACTTTTCGGCACTCCCCTACCTTTCGGGACGCCCAATTCTCCGAACTGCAGATACCCATGTCTCGAATTCGGGCGAAAATGTCACTCCAGTTCAGTTGGTGGCGGTAATGCATCAAAAGTGGGCTTGTCCACCGCCAATAAACTTTACAAGACGACGACGTCACGACGTAGGCTATTGGTTGTTTTGTACTGTCTACGGAATTGTGATTGGCCAGCACCCTTTAAGCGAAAATTAAATCAGACGTTGGGTCCAATCTACTTACTCTAGGGGTTGTTTAATGTCGTTCCGGTGTAAGTATTTATGATCATTAATATGTTTTATCTAAAGACATTTTAGGAATTTAGTCTAACAGCGATAGAGAATCTGATGGACAGCCTTTTAATCTTAACTAAGAAACGGTGATATATGATCAAACATTTTTACCACTGGTTTTGATATTTTGAAGATTCTTGCCTAATTTTCTTATTGAACTGTAGTCTGGCTGGCTTGACACCGTTTTAAAGATGGGGGATGTAGCAGAGTTTCACATAACACCAGATACTCCGGGAAGACCTGCTATTTTTAACCCCTTTGAGAGCCCAAACGATTATCACCGCTTGCATGAACCTCTGGTGCCCAGCCCATCTGTGTTCAAGAGCTCCAGGAGCGTATTAACAGTGCGTATGAGCTTGTATGTGATTCATATTTATAAGAAATGTGAGAACCTTTATTTCCTTTTACATCACAATTTTTCGTCCCAGACACCAGCTAAGTTTAAATGGTCCATTGACGAAATGGCGAATTTACTTCCAGTGGAAATAGACCCAGAGGATATTCACCGCCAGGCTGTTTTTCTGAGCCAAGCCAGGTATGTTTTGCTGTTAGTATGTTTGTCTGTAGGTTTTTTTTTTTTACAGACAATTGGTATGTATTTGCACTAGGCATAGGCCGGTATGATATTTTGACGATACGGTAACTTATAAAAGCTTTAAATTTTGTTCTTTTTAATGTCTGAGTAAAAAAACATTGAACACAATAGATGTCACAGTATGTCAGGTTAAATCAGTGCTTCCCAAACATTTTGAAAGCATGGCATCCCTTTCTAGTCTTCTTTTACATGCATTCATCCATACACGTATACATGAATAAATTAAATGCAGATTAGCAAACAACTTAACCAAAAACAAAATATGGCACAGAACCTGATGGATTCCTGCACAAAGCAGCTCATTCCTTTGGAACGGTATAACAGAAACTTTTAGTGCTTTCAAAACCGTGACGGATCCAAACCGCGATAAACCTTGAACCGGTATTCGGCCATGCCTAATTTGCACATTTATATTCTTGCACATTTATATAACTCAACTCTGCTTTAACACCACAGAGCAGATGCTGAAATTGAGGAAAAACGACAGAATGCTATTGACCAGGTAGAACTTGCTTTCCCTGTATTATCATCTGTGCAATAGAACGACTTGATCAGCTTAATTTATGTTTTGTAGTTTTTTACTAAAGGTGCCATTGTTCCTTCCCCATGGGGACCCCTAGCTGCTAAACAATCGGTGAAGGTGCCATATCAGAAAAGTCAGTTAAAATATTTATGTACAATACTGATGCTAGCTAATTGCAACCAAAGCTTTTTTAGATATTAATTTCACCTGGTTTCAGGTTCTTTGTCCCCACCAGTTACAGAAGAGAACTCTCCTAAGAAAATGAATGGTTTGTTCACTAATTTTGCATAATAAAAAGTTTGAATAAATTTGGAATTTCATTCATGTAGATTTATAATGCACTCTTTCCTTGTTGTGTATGTAGTCATTTGTCAAACAGGCTTGTCTCTACCGGTGGACTTCAATCTTGAAAAAGTTCTAGGTAATTATTTGATTTTTACATCATGTATGGTCTGATATGCAAAATTCCATCAAAAAGTTCATTTGAACTTTTTGCTCTCTTAAAGATACTTTTTGTGCTGAATGTTTATGATCTCTAACTGAGACACCACTGGATATTTGTGCCTTAAAATATAATGAAGTACAGAGCCATTGCAAATTAACTAATGCAAAAAGATGATAAGAAACATTAGATAATGACCAGTTACCATCACCTAAAATACACCCCTCCCTTATACATTAAAGTGTTTAATGGTTGTTGGTTAAAAAAGCATATTGACATATTTTGTATCAACTACCATATCCATGACCAGATGGTTCTACAAAAATCCAGATAGAGCAGTATGCATGTTTTTTTATTTTTATTTGATGAGGCAAAAAACATAGGTTGTTAACATGAAAGTAAATTCTCCAAGTAAATGCATTATAATAATTCTAGAACTTTGGAGTCTTACCCAAGATTATCTAAATGTGGAATATGATGGCAGGCTTTCCTCCACTTGGAATTGAAATAAAAATGTATTTTATTTTTCTCTTTCCTTTTCTCAGGTGATTACTATAGGACAGAGGAGTTAACTGAGCAGGTGCAGGAAAGCCTTAGCAGCTCCTCTTTGCGGCGAAAGTTGTTTCTTGATGGCCATGACAGTGGCTCTGAGTCCTCTACCCCTTCCAGCCCAGACAAAAATTCCCATAATGAACTTTCCAAAAATCGAGAGATGATGTCATCAGTCATTGTCTCCCCACTTCAGACTGGAATTTCAACTGCGGCGACTCCGTTGTCTGTATGTACTAAATCCTAGACTTAAATTGCATCGCTTGTAGATGATAAATTAAATCAAGGGAAACGGTACACACCTTTTTTCTTCAATGCTGTTATGCTTCTACCCATAATCCTTAGGGGCAGTTTTCATCCAGTCCTATTCAAAGCAAAGGTCGAGCGTACAGTCTGGGCAGTGTTGCTAGTCCCTTGTTTCAAGAGATATCATCGACTGCTTTCAAGTCGCCTGTTCTATCGCCTATCATGCTTCAGCATTCTGCGACACCTATATCAGGTAGGAGCACTGTGTTCAGTTTCATTAATAGCGGACACATGAGAAATGCGTCTTTTGGTATGAGTTTATAGTACTATATCAAAATGTTTAGGCAAAATTTTAAATGATTGATGAAGGCTTATTTAAAAAATAATAATTGTAACATTGGTTGTGCAACCTATCACAATGTAATTTAAACTGCAAAAAAATACTGAAGAGCTACACTGTTTTCTGCCTTTATAGGTGAAAGAAAAAGGCTATCGTTTCTGTCCCCTGGTAGTGGTCCTATGGGCAGCTCTGATGTGAATATGAATCAGTGTGGAGAAAGCCCATACGTGGAAGGCTGTTCTCCTATTCGCAGCTTCTCCCCCCTACAGACCCGACCAATAAACAGAGGCTGCATGTGGGCCTCTCCTACCCTTATTTCTCCTATCTTTCACCCAAACCTTCTGGACAAAGGGAATGTCCATCCCAATGAACCTTCACCCACTAAGGACCTAGATGCCAGTTCAACAGGGCAATGTGGTCAAAGAGAAGGACTCCAAACTGTGGGGAGTGAGTGTGAAGCCTCCATGGCTGTTGCAGAGCAAATGGCTCAAGATGTGCTGGTGGTAAAGGACCTAGGCGCAAAAATTGAGACTGGCAGTGAAGATGAGGAGGATATTATCAGCAGAGAGGAATCCTGTGGTTGGGTTCCTGAAGAGAACACTGCATCACCAGTTGGACTGATCAGTTCTAGGGCAGGCAGCGTGCCTAATGCTGAGAGCACACACATGTTTGTATCCTTGCTAGCAGAAGGGAGCATCACACCATATGAAGTTAGCATGCAGGTTAGTATGTGCACTGTCTGTTGACTAGTATACCAGCTTCTATTTAATGATATTGAAGTAGCTTGTTCAAACATACATGCATTGTATTTGTGTTGTTGACAAAAGTGCCACAAGCCAAGTGAGTGGTTACAGCTGCTGCTTTACTGAACCTCTGTGTGCATTTACTTATTTAAGCAAGCATTTTTTAATATTGAGTATATGGATATCGTATGGTTTCAGTCCTTCTCAAAAAGCATCAAGAATGACAATTTTTTTTGGCTCATTCGAAGGATTTATCTCATGTCAGGTAAGACCTAATCTGTCCCTCATGTTCTCTGTGCAGGTGGATAGTGGTTATAACACTCACTCAGTGTGCACCACCAGCTTAATGGACACCCTCAGTTCAGACAACCAGAGTAAGGAAATGCTGGACACACATACAGCTGAAGAAGGTCTACTTTACGCTAGACACACTAAACCAAAGGTAACTCACAATTATATTTTAAATACTAGCTACTGGTTATATTTTAAATACTAGCTATTGGTTGCTTTTTGTGTCCAGTTTAAGGGTCAATGACTTGATGTGCTTTTTGTGTCCCTGTGGGAGTTTTTTTTTACATTTAAAAGGGTTGATATTGTAAAATTAATTTCCAAGTAAC
This sequence comes from Triplophysa rosa, assembly GCF_024868665.1. Taxonomy (NCBI): domain Eukaryota; kingdom Metazoa; phylum Chordata; class Actinopteri; order Cypriniformes; family Nemacheilidae; genus Triplophysa; species Triplophysa rosa. The sequence goes on along the minus strand of NC_079893.1, from coordinate 16,215,986 downwards.
TTGCATACATAATTTTTTCTGAGGACCAAGACTGAAATTCTGCTTATTTAATTTAAGAGAATATTTGTGGAATTATGCAGAAATGTCAATGTAGTGTAACTGTAAAAAAAAAGTTTAAAAAAGGTGAAATTCTCAATAAAACACCATATCAGCTACCTTGGCATAATCTTACATAAATCCTGTTTAAGAGTAAATAAAAGTAATAGGAAAACCATTGTTCTAAATCATCAGGAGCAGGGTTGGAGAACCCTGCACTTACTTCGGCATGCAAAGGTTAGAAACTCATTAAAAAGTGATATAATTGACATTTTTAGGGTGTGGTCAGGTATTCTTGGGTATATACAGGTGCTGGTCATATAATTAGAATATCATGAAAAAGTTGATTTATTTCACTAATTCCATTCAAAAAGTGAAACTTGTATATTATATTCATTCATTACACACAGACTGATATATTTCAAATGTTTATTTCTTTTAATTTGATGATTATAACTGACAACTAATGAAAATCTGAAATTCAGTATCTCAGAAAATTAGAATATTACTTAAGACCAATACAAAGAAAGGATTTTTAGAAATCTTGGCCAGCTGAAAAGTATGAACATAAAAAGTATGAGCATGTACAGCACTCAATACTTAGTTGGGGCTCCTTTTGCCTGAATTACTGCAGCAATGCGGCGTGGCATGGAGTCGATCAGTCTGTGGCACTGCTCAGGTGTTATGAGAGCCCAGGTTGCTCTGATAGTGGCCTTCAGCTCTTCTGCATTGTTGGGTCTGGCATATCGCATCTTCCTCTTCACAATACCCCATAGATTTTCTATGGGGTTAAGGTCAGGCGAGTTTGCTGGCCAATTAAGAACAGGGATACCATGGTCCTTAAACCAGGTACTGGTAGCTTTGGCACTGTGTGCAGGTGCCAAGTCCTGTTGGAAAATGAAATCTGCATCTCCATAAAGTTGGTCAGCAGCAGGAAGCATCAGAAGCGTCTCGCCTGGGCTAAAGACAAAAAGGACTGGACTGCTGCTGAGTGGTCCAAAGTTATGTTCTCTGATGAAAGTAAATTTTGCATTTCCTTTGGAAATCAGGGTCCCAGAGTCTGGAGGAAGAGAGGCACAGAATCCACGTTGCTTGAGGTCCAGTGTAAAGTTTCCACAGTCAGTGATGGTTTGGGGTGCCATGTCATCTGCTGGTGTTGGTCCACTGTGTTTTCTGAGGTCCAAGGTCAACGCAGCCGTATACCAGGAAGTTTTAGAGCACTTCATGCTTCCTGCTGCTGACCAACTTTATGGAGATGCAGATTTAATTTTCCAACAGGACTTGGCACCTGCACACAGTGCCAAAGCTACCAGTACCTGGTTTAAGGACCATGGTATCCCTGTTCTTAATTGGCCAGCAAACTCGCCTGACCTTAACCCCATAGAAAATCTATGGGGTATTGTGAAGAGGAAGATGCGATATGCCAGACCCAACAATGCAGAAGAGCTGAAGGCCACTATCAGAGCAACCTGGCCTCTCATAACACCTGAGCAGTGCCACAGACTGATCCACTCCATGCCACGCCGCATTGCTGCAGTAATTCAGGCAAAAGGAGCCCCAACTAAGTATTGAGTGCTGTACATGCTCATACTTTTCATGTTCATACTTTTCAGTTGGCCAAGATTTCTAAAAATCCTTTCTTTGTATTGGTCTCAAGTAATATTCTAATTTTCTGAGATACTGAATTTGGGATTTTCATTAGTTGTCAGTTATAATCATCAAATTAAAAGAAATAAACATTTGAAATATATCAGTCTGTGTGTAATGAATGAATATAATATACAAGTTTCACTTTTTTAATGGAATTAGTGAAATAAATCAACTTTTTGATGATATTCTAATTATATGACCAGCACCTGTATGTCAAATGATATGACCCCAGGAATACATTGATAATTCATCATCATTATAAAAATGAGTATTAACTTTAACATTTCCTTTAAGGCTATATGTGTTTACACAGGTGTCCATTCATGCCTGTCAAATTTGATTTTGAATTGAAATGTCAAATAGTGTAACCGGTTACACCTTGGACTTCTATCACACAACATTTCTGTTAGGGGCTAGTAAAACGTCACTAGTTTATGATGCTATTTAAATATGTAATATAAATTTGGAATTATTTTCAAGTGTTCAATGTTATTTTTTTAGAAAGTGGTGCATTATCCACAACTTTGGAATTAAAGCTCTGAAAGTCCAAGATACACTATGATAAATAATTATGTTCCTCAACATTAGTTGAGAAATTTAGCTTTAATGCATATTTCTATTACATTAATTTACAATGAATACAATATAATATACAATAGGGGTTGAACGACTTAATTAGATTTTTTGAGGTCGACTGTTATGTGATGAAAGTCGCGTCAACGTCAACTAGTCGATGACACCAATAATAAATAAAATAAGAGCTAGTAAATGTTTTGCAACAAGATTTGATGGGTGTGGGCAGAAAGACACTTGTGTGTGCGGTCTGTGGGAGAATGGCAGGACTCCTGCAAAATGGTCTCTAAATACAAATAAACTTGTTCATCTATTGCACAAGAGAAGCGTGAGGTCTGTGGTAGCGGGGCTGTGCAGTAAAAGAGCAGCAGGTGGATCTCTACAGCAGCCTAACGTTACTTCAGATCTGAAGCGTGTGTACAGATGAAACTTCCCGTGCATTTATAAGTCAACTGAAAGTGTCATGTTGTGCACTAATAGATGAAACGACAGAAAAATGTGTAGAGTTTGTTTGTGACGGCCTATGACTTTAAACAACGTCAGTATATTAATTAGCCTAATGCAGCAGACGCTTTATCATAGCGGACTTACAAACGCAGCACCTCAGTGACAGCAGCAGCCAATATGAGAAACATTTATATTTATTCTGTTTCTTTCATGTTTTATTAAACGGGGAACAAGTACAAAAATAGTCTATAATATTAAAAGATTGGCTTCAGAACAAATCGTGAATGTTACGGCCGAAAACAGGACACATTGCGCTTTTCCACCATCACGCTGAATCATTCTAAGCACAGTCTGAAACGGTTACAGTTATGTTTCCACGTGAGCCTGGTTCGACACGACATGATTACAAACTGTTCTCAGCTCTGAATTTTGAATCGTGCTAATGAATGCGCGCAGAGCCGTTATAGCTCAGTCTCTTGTGTTTACCAAGGCAGCGCATGACGCGTTTGTGTTTGCGTTCTAAAAAATTCCGTTATCAGCCCTGCGGTGGAAAATGAAACCATTTACGTACCGGCTGGCATGAATCGGCATGGAGTGGAACGATTAAGCAACGAGAATGATTCGGCGCGATGGTGGAAAGTGCTCTTAAATTGTGAAACCGTGTGGAAGCAGGACAAGATAACATATATTATGGCCGGGAGTGTGACAGAATCTCACTGAACCGGGTGGGAATGACATCTGTCCTGCGCACGGTCCTTGGAACAGTCAGCCATCGTCTTAAAGGTACAGTGCCAAAAAATCACATGACCTTTGACAAGTCGACATCAAGCTTTAAAGGTCTCCTCAGACGAGCACTTTCAACAAGTTGGTATGATTTATTAGGGTCTTCATGAAATGTCTGGAACATATTTTGCTTAAAAACACTCAATGGCTGTGTAAACAAAACCCTTCTTGCCTCGTCAAAAACAGCTATGCTCACAGCAACGTGTTTTGGTGCATGTCTCTTTAACTGATGAGTTACAGCGAACCCCCCTTTCTGTCCGGCGTGTCAACACAACACACGTGTAGTACTGCCATAGCAATGGTTTAGCTAAATGATATTTCCTGAATTCCTCAGCGTTTAGTTTCTTCTTAAACGTCTCAAATCATTCGTCCGGAGACAAAAACATCAGTCACAGCAAACAGCGCGTCCTAATGCGCTTATATTGTGCGTGTATGCTTACCTAAAATCCATGGAATCCACTGCAGATCTCAGCGGAATTACATGGATTTTAGCTGTCATTGACAAGTTATAACGTTACACACACAACGTGAGAGCTAGTTTGCTGTGACAGATTTTTCAGCCTAAGCACGAATGATTTGAGACGTTTAAAACGAAACTAACCACAGTGTTCACCCCTGTTCATTAGCAAAACAAACACGCACATAATGTATTAACATTCATACAGCTAAACTCCAAGTGTCCATCTGCACTTATATACAGTAAGTTTAACACTGGCTTTGAATGTTCTATTTAGCCCGTGACTGATTTAGCTCCCTTCGCTATCACATGCTAACGTTATCCTCCTATATATATGGTACATTTACGTCAATTCAGACTGTTGATAAATATGACTTGCATCGGCAGTTTTGTCTCGTTCAGTCGGTCTCGATCCCTCTTGAGGAACAACTTTGGCCCTGTCCCAAATGACACACTCCGGTCTTGTGGACCTCCTCGGAGTCCACACTTGGTGACGTCAGGAAGTGCAGACCTATAGGGCACTAGGCATGAGTCCACAAGGGTACATGGGAGTGCATTTTGGGACAGACTTGAGGACATCACGCCGGAAAGAGCAAGCAGTGCTTTCTAATCTCTCTCACAGTACTTTGTTGTCATTCGCTGATCAGTCTGCGCAGCGCCGCGTGAAGTCGGCCACTTGTTGTCCCATTGTTGTTATTTGGGAGAACTGGGACAGGAGCTGCCGGTTTTTGTTGTTCTGTATTTCATATGTTGATATGCCACCCGAGCATTATACAATAGATACTTATGTTTGTAATGCATTCATTTGTCGTGACGTAAATGCAACTGCTTATGTATATTTATTTATTTGTATACACTATACTTAATGTGCATAATGGGTTCTTAATATGCATATATGTTGTTATTTAATATTTCTCTATAATACAGAATCTGTGTTGTTCAGCTTTACAGAGTCCAGAGACAACTAGATATAAATCTACAACAAAACATGGCTTATTACCATAAGTGAGAAAATGCACTGCATTAAAGTTTTTATTCTTGAATAGCTGGCTTAACAGAAAATAAATGAGCAATAATACGAATAAGTAACTAATTAAAAAAATTGAATTTTATCAAAACATACATTTAAAAATGTATCTGTCATGTTGACGTATATATTTTTATTTATTTATTTATCAATAGGGTAAATTACAATATGTAATAGTACAAAATTGAACAATGCAAATAACCAAAACAAAAAAACACATCAGTTATACATCTAAAACATTAAGAATTTTATCCAGTAGCCGAGATGTCTTAACAGCTTTGCTATTGTTGCGTAATAATATTAAAGAATCAACAAATTCTTTATATCTGTGGAAAACAATTTACATTTGGTACAATTGACAAAAATTCTGCTTTATGTATATGGTATTTTCCAAGTAGAATAAGAATTTTAAGAATATTATCTATTTCCAAAGAACCAGTATCACAATCCAAAACAAGACCATTTGTGACCCTGGATCACAAAACCAGTCTTAAGTAGCACGGGAACATTTTTAGTAAAAGACAAAAATACATTGTGTATGTCAAAATGATCGATTTTTCTTTTATGCCAAAAATCATTAGGATATTAAGTAAAGATCATGTTCCATTAAGATATTTTGTAAATTTCCTACCTTAAATATATAAAAACTTTATTTTTGTGAGTGGATGGTCTGCCACATTGCCCCTGATTAACAACTTCTAAGGCAATTTTCTCAATATTTAGATTTTTTTGCGCTCTCAGATTCCTGAGTTTTAAACGGTTGTATCTCAGCCAGATATTGTCCTATTTTAACAACTCGTATATCTATAGAAAGTTTATTTATTCAGCTTTCAGATTGTGTAAAAATCTCAATTTCGAAAAATTGACCCATAAGACTGGTTTTGTTGTCCAGGGTCACATTTTGTCAGTTATATTAATAAACTTATAAAATGTCTTAAAAATCAACAAAGAGATATGTTTACGTATATGTCTGACATCCACGACACTCCTCCCATCCGTTCTGTGATTGGGCGTTTGCAAGGATTCCTGGGTAGGGGACTTCAGTGGAGTCTGCATCAATGCGGGCTTCGCCGAAGACCGTGTCGAGGGCACAAAGGAGGCGCTCGCGAGCAGACTTATGAGCGCTAGAAAGACAAATGGGACACCCTACGGACTCGTAGACTTGGCGAGAACTAGAGGTCTGCACGGGCTTTAAACGAAAGCCCGAACCCGGCCCGTACCCGAAATTGTTTAACCCGACCCGACCCGGCCCAACCATTACAGTTACATTTTAAGCCCGAACCCGAAGTCCGTTTAACAGCAAGCTTTGTTGAAATGTGCTGCATTTTATGATTGCTTGCGATGATAGGCTAATTAAACAAATAGCTAGGCTACATGTAGGCAAACACAGTTTCATCAAGGCACTGCGGCCCTCTCAGCAGTGAACACTCAAGAAAAAATAAGAAATAGCACAGATTTACCAATAACGAAACTTTGCTGTGGTTGAACTGGTGTAAAAGTTAAAAATTTTTTTTGAACCCTCTGGTACTGTTGGTTTAAGCGCCGTCCTCTGATTAAAAGTTAGCCCAGCTGCACTGAAGTTCCTCTCGCTGCTGCTGCTAACGTCACTTGCAGGGATGCCGAGGATACTACGGGCCAGTCTTGACAGTAATGACAAGATCATAATTCTTCCAGAGTGCAGCTTTCCCTGCATCATTTGGAACTTTAATACGTTTTCCAATGCTAATATTTTGTTTTATCGCACTCATCTTACCATCACCTGCTGTGTTGTGACAACGAGGACAAGAGCGGGAGCACGTGCGGAACAGTTTATGCGAAAAGTGTGTTTTCTCTCGTGTTTTTTTTTGTGTGGTCACAATGCAGCAAACACGCAAGCACACGCCACGGCACACAAACTTGTTTATATATAGCCTATATATTTTTTTAGTTACAGACCCGAGCCCGAGGCTATTGATTAAACATTAACCCGAACCCGACCCGAAGCCCGCGAGTTTTTCGGGCCCCGTCGGGCTCGGGTCGGGTTGCAGACCTCTAGTGAGAACGCACAATTTAAGTCCACGAGACCGCAAGTCCACATGAAGTGCGCCATTTGGGACAGGGCCTTTGAAGCTAATCCTGCTTGTACTGTCCCAGGTTGAAAAAGCACTCCGGTTTGAAATGATTTGTGCAAACAAGCAGGTTTTTATGGTTTCTGATGGATTTCCACTAAAAATAAAATAAATCCACTCCTGTCTCTTCCTAGGTTTGGACTCTGTGCAGCGACTACATTGCATGTTGTCCACGAACTTTAGCCATGTCGTCACGTACACCGCTGTCGCTTGTGAAAACAACAATGGCGGAGCGCGGTGGGTGGAACTCTGTAGATTAAGGGGCGGTAACATTATAATAAAATCCGCTTTGGACGTCACAATCGGAGCGAAATCTGAACGGCTCGATTTCTCACATGCTTGCAGGGAAAGGTGCACCAAAACAAACTTGCTGGGTTTGAAAACTTACGTTTTCTGGGTTGCTAGATGCACCGGGGACCCGATTATAGCACTTAAACACAGAAAAAGTGGGGTTTTCATCTGATGTCTCCTTTAAATGTTGCTCCAGAGCATTATTGTCGACTAGTTCGTGCAACCCCTAATATACATGCATGATTTAATAATGTAGCAGAATGAAGTGGGTGTCTACATTTGAACAAAAATGCAGTGCTAAAAGAAATGATTAAAGGGATAGTTCATCCAAAAATATAAATGTTTTCATTTTTACTCACCCACATGACGTTCTACACGTTTTAAGACCGCCCAGCGTATTTGGAACACATTAAGATATTTTTGATAACATCCGATAGGTTTCCAGGCCTCCTCATAGACATAATGGTGATAGTTTCTATCAAGGTCCAGAAAAGTACTAAAGATATCATTGAATTGGTCCATCTGATCATAGTGGTTCAATCAAATTTTTATGAAGCGACGAGAGTACTTTGTGCAAAAGAAACCAAAATAACTAATTTATTCAACATTCTTCTCTCCCCTGTGAGGCTCTGACACACGTTCACAAGACCACCACGACTCCTACGCATCCAGAATGTGCCCCAACGCATGTATCATGCAGCGTTCGAGCGTGCAACATGGATGTGCATGTGTCGTGGTGCTCGCATGAACGTGCGTAGACTGACAGGTGAGGAGAAGAATATGTTGATTAAACTCGTTATTTTGGTTTCGTTTGTGCACAAAGTACTCTCGTTGCTTCATAAAAATTCAATTGAACCACTATGATCAGATGGACCAATTTTATGGTCTTTAGTACTTTTCTGGACCTTGACAGAAACTATTAACATTATATCTATGAGGAGGCCTGGAAACCTCTCGGATGTTATCTTTGTGTTCTAAATACGCTGTGAGGTCCTAATACGTGTAGAACGTCAGTTCGTGAGTAAAAAAATAAGACATTTAGATTTTTGGGTGAACTATCCCTTTAAATTTCTGATATTTTGTAATGCGATATAAGACTGTGTATGTGTCGGGTCGTGTACAGGTGTGGGAGACTGGTGCAGAATGCAGGAAATTGTTGAAATAAGTTGTTAGACACCAGAATAAAGCTGGTGTTTTTGTTTTATTGCGCACAAAAAAATAGTCTTCATTAAAATAATCCATGTGACTACAGTGGTTCAACCTTCATTTTATGATGTCTTTACACTTAACTTACTGTGCTTTTGAGTGTATGTTGCATTGCTGTCTATGTGGGGAGTCAAATCTCTCTGATCTCATCAAACACATCTTTATTTGTGTTCTGAAGATGAACAAAGGTGTTATGTTTGTGAAACGACTTGAATTAGTAATTTATGACCATTTTCTTTCTAACCCTTAATTAACCCTTTAACTGTAATTACACCGTGAGACATGATTTCTTTTTAGCCTGTTTTTTCAGCATTGAGAAAAAAACATTTCACCTGAGCTTGTTTACTGTGATGCTTGATTTTCAGTGTTAAAGAGTATGTAACACAGTTTCTGCTGATCTCATATTAATCTTGAGTACCTATAGCAGGAGTCTTCAACTAAAATCGCTTGAGGTGCCGTAAACGAACCCTCCTTACCAGCCGAGGTCTGGATGATTAAATACCAAAAAACATGAATTGATGTTTTTTGGCAGACCAAAGAGTCTTTTCATATCTATAAGACGGCATTACAATGTCTGCAACAATATAATGAAGGAAAATGTGCAAAATGCCCTAATCTCTAAACCTGCACTGAACATACATTCATTTCAACATTAACAACTTTAAAAGAAAACTAAAGTGTTGTTTTCTGCTGAACTGAGATTAACAAATAGCAGCATCAAGTTGTGACTGATCATCCTCTGATAACATTTCAGCTCTTCTTGTGGCTGGTGCAGCTGAAACGAGGGTTTGTTTAATACTTTCTTTTAGTTCATGCATGGATTAAAGTGAAAAAAATTCTTCTGACTGATTTTTTTTCAGGCCAAGTGATATTCCTTTAACCAATAGCGTTTTGAACCACTTTACATAGTATTTCCAGTTTGCGTAACGTTATTTTAAAAGCTATTTTTAATCTATGAAAAAATTATACTTAACCTAGACAAATAATCAACCATCTATAACTTTTCAGTGCATTTTTTAATTTATCTTATAAGACCAAACAATGTTTTCTGAAACACTTAATAATTAATAGAAAAACAAACAAAATAAAAGAACCACGAAAGACCAAAAATGTTGTTTGTATTTGTCTCCAGTAGGGATGGGCGATATTATATCGTTTGCGATATACCGGTAGAAATTCCCCACACGATAGGAATTAGTCTTCCCGCGATATAAACGATAAATTCTAGTTGATGACGTATTTCTTTGTGAGACCCAGTCACAGCTCATATGTGAAGCGAAAACGGGTGTAGCGGAGGGCGGACGTGAAGCTGAGAAAGAGCTCTAAATCTCGTTTAGGTTGGCACTGTAGATGCATCCGAGTTAATGTTTAGTTTCACTTTCGTTTTATTTAATTAGTTTGTTAAGTATTCGTTGATAGTCATAATATGTTACACCACAACATTTAGTTTGGCTAAAAGTATATTTAAACATTTGTTAGATGTTATGCGCGTGCACAAATTGATTAATATGATTTCTTGCCTGTTATATACAGGATGAACGGAGCGTCCCGTGCGCAGCTCGCGCCCACATGTGCTTTCATAGCGACACTGCGTGTACAGCACTGCTGCCTGTTTACATACAGTACAAATGCGAGTTTGTATTACGTTATTTTAAATACGTTTATGAGCGTATAAAAGCATGGATTATTTAATTAGATTTCTTTTATCCGCATTTTTCTGTTCTCTTTCTGTAGCGCGAATCATAGACAGATTCAGTGTATGTTGCTGTGAGAAGAGAAGGTTCACACAGTTCAAGAGAGAGTGATTGACAGCGTGATGCGATCGATCGTTTCCACCCAACAATAGAATATACAGTTTTAGGTATGACATGATGTATTTATTTAGCTTTAGTTCATTTAACTTTTCTTTACTACAACCTTTTGAAGTCGAATCTCACTATTATATTTTATATTCACAAAAATACTGTAGGTATATTTTAGGAGCTGTTTGATTTGGGGTAAGTTTTACTTTTTGATAATATTTGTTTTTCTGAGGGTCTAGACTACATGCAGCTATCACTTGACGCAAAAAACAGCGGTGGGTGGCGTTATGGATATATCGTCATTTTTATCGTTATCGCAACAAATACCAGGAATTATCGTGATAAGAGTTTTAGGGCCATATCGCCCATCCCTAGTCTCCAGAGTGCTTTTCACTTTTTCTGCCTTTTGACTGTGAAACCATATTCCTGAAGCTTGGCTACACCTGACACCCATTTCAGTGTTTGACAAGCTACATGACTAGTTTCAGTGTTTGACTAGCTTTTCCAAGGCGACCGTTAAGAAGGTAGCCTATCACTTTAACATTTTCATAGCGACGCGGCACTGCTTATCATGTGACACACCGCAGAGCCACAGCAGCTGTATGACTGATGCATTGCTTTTACATAATTTTTAACAAACTGTTAACTATGTCATGAAATATCTGACATTCCGATTGTCAAATATGTGCATGTGAATGTGTTTTGTTGTTTAAACACTTTTATAATGACCGCGTTAGTTGAGCTATAAGCGGGCGCCGCCTTGTTTGTTTCTGCCGTGTCTGAGATCTGTCGGATTTACATCACGTGAATTCATCCACTTCTCTTAAAAACACAAACGTGAGTGCCTGGTGAACTGGTAGAAGAATGGAGTGATCTTAACAATTGCTTAAATTGCAGATACTGTGTCTGATCTGAATAAAACACATCCATCAAATTACATTTGAGGAGATTGTTATTGCCGCTTCCTTAGACATCAGTGTGTATTATACAATCTCTAAATGTATTTTGTGCTTGTAGGCACGTGTATATGTCTGAAGGCTAAATTAAACATTATGTGGTTGAAAGCACTGCACAGTTGTGATATGTGACAGGATTGAGTCTGTCTCTGGCTCAGTGTCAGCCAAAGTGCTGAATGTTCTAACGTTAATCACACCGGTGTGATCGTATGCGGCAAAGGGTTAACAACATTATGAAAAGTGAATTTAAGACATTGAGGACAGGCTGGAACCCTGCAATTGATGGAAATCTGCCATAGACTCGCTGCAATTAACGGAAATCCGTCGTAGCGACGGAGAACTTTAATCCACGAGTTCATGTCTTTATTTTCCTTCTAAAAATGTTTCACACGCATCCTCCATGCACTTTTTTACTGTTTTCCCATCAGTAAAGGGCTTATGTTTTCTGAAGATCCACTGTATTCCTAGTGAACATTCATATGCTGGTTGTTGGGCGGTAAATGAGGGAGGAAGGACCCGTGTAGATCGCTACTACTGGGCTTTGAGCTAATATATTTTCCGTGTCCTTACCTCGGACTGCTGCGGGCAAGTTTCTTCATAGTGTCTAGGTCTAGTTTCATAATGCCATTTAAGGTTTAACATTGTTCTAAGAACGTTTGCTCTCATCGTTTTGAGAACATTCATCAAGTATAAATAACGTCATAAGGACGTTCCGAGAACATTGTTCTAAGAACGTTTTCTCTCATCGTTTTGAGAACATTCATCAAGTATAAATAACGTCATAAGGACGTTCCGAGAACATTGTTCTAAGAACGTTTTCTCTCATCGTTTTGAGAACGTATATTAACTAAATATAACGTTATGAAAACGTTCCATAAACGTTATTTGAAGAACGTTTTGTTCTAACTTTTAGACAACTTTTAAAGAACGTTAGCGAAAGTTGTGAGAACGGTCCCTGTTAGCTGGGAACAGACTCCGAGCAAATAAGACAAACCGGCCTCGTGCATGTCGATGCAGGAACAATAAATGCAAATCTCTCGACCCATTCATCTTGGAAAACATGGTTTTCTTTTCTAACTTTTGAAAAGGACATTGTTTTTCAGTCACTGACAGTTACATCTGTCTGCGCGCTGTGCAGTGAGTCTATCTCGGCTCTCTTCACTCTTCACTACGTCTGAACGTAGCAACAGTGCGCAAATGTTAACTGTCCATGGCGCCTTAGGACCCAAACTGCTACTGAGCAGACCTTGATGTGCCTGGTATAAATTTGATTGCATTAGAAAATAATGTTAGGCGTTCATTTATTTATTACGTCAAAAGGCTTTGAGGTCCGGACAGACGCATCTCACGGTCCGCATTCAGACCGGAGTCTGCTAGTTGGTGACCCAAGACCTATAGAGTAGTACTGCATACTTTGTAATCAAACTAAAGACTCTTCGAAGATACAAATATAAAAGACAGATACAGCTGGGTGAAACTAAAGCACGAGCACACAATACATCATTGCATTATTCCTGCATACCTGTTGATTCACTATAAGTTTGTGTTGTTTACATAATGCACGTCTGTTTTGATTGCCAACAAAACAGAGATTCGACTCCGGTTCACTTTCCACGTGTTCATGTCCGGCATCTTTTAGCACTGGGACTGAGCCATTTATCAGTTTCAAACAATCACCAAATCCAGCGTTTCTATAACATTTCTCACCGAAATGCAGTGAACAAACAAACACAGCCAACGAATGAGCACATTGATGGGCGAGCTCTCGCAGGCATGCTTTTCTGGGAGAATTGTCTAGTAAGGGACTAAGAAAAGTTGTTACATAAGGGAATTTCATGTTCGAAAAAAAACTTTCCGAAACCTATACAAACCTTGGGTGAGTGTATCGAGCATAGAAATACTATGGGATACGTCCAACTCGTTTTTTTGACAAGTTGACCATGTCAAGCATGAGAAGCCAGCACATTTAACATTGTAAAGAAGTCTGAATGTAGGGCTGGACAATAATTCAATAACAATAACTATCGCGATAGAATTCATTTTTGATAACTATGATATGGTTTTAAAACACATTTTCGATATTTCAATATACATTACACGTCTGGGTCTGAGCCCTCGCTCTGCTCCGCGGCTGGTGTTATGGAGCACCACTCCATCTTGCCCTAGTATAAATCTCTAGTTTAAGCCCGTGTTCACACTTAACTTCTTTTTTGAGAAGAAAAGGTTGACCAAGAATCAGAATCAGAAGAGCTTTATTGCCAAGTGTGCTTGCACACACAAGGAATTGTCTTTGGTGTTGGAAGCTTCTAGTACAGACATTCAACACAATGACAATACAATATAATACGATTTACAGTCTTAAAAGATTCTAAATTGTGCATATATAAAATAAAGACTATTTTACAGAAAATGGGGGATAATAACATATAAGAGACATTGTACAGGGTACCAAGGCACTTTTTAGTAAAAAAAAAAACGCTTGCAGTGTTTGGTTACAAACAGCAGCCGAATGCCATGACTTCGTCGTCAGCGTCTGTGCACGAAGGCAGCAAAGAGAAACCGATAGGCAGCGTAACGGAAGTCTATTTGAATTACAAACAGAGAGCGTATTTGCAATAACTAATCACATATTTAAAAACTACAATATTAATTTCTCGCTAGAAATGCAATCAGTTGTTGAAAGTGAAAATTAAACTTACATTTATACAAAACTATGCACCAATGGGTGTTTCGGCCGGCATTTTATTTTTTCGAGCTGGAGCCTTCTCGACCAATCACGTTCCTCGCATGTTATGGAAACGACAGGTCTCTGTCATTGGTTAGCTGGGGAAAAGAAGATTGACGTGGGCGTTTTTTTTCCAGAAAAGTTGAACTTTTTTCAACCTCAAAAGACGCTCTGAGCTGCAGAAAAAGACGCCGGAGCTGGCGTTTAAAAAAGCGCTCAGGACGTTTTTGAAAACACTGTTTACTCCATAGGATTATATTGTAAAACAGACGCTAGCAGCTTCGAAAAATAATTCAAGTGTAAACATTTAATATTGATCATTTTTGTCCGTATATTGATTTACAAAACGGATCTGCAACTTACTAATGCTTGCTTTCGGAAAATAAACATGAACAAGTTTAAACCGTTCTCAATGTCAATTTCGAGGACAGAATGGCAAATTTCGTAGTTTTTTATAGCTAACTGAAGCACACCGTAGGGCCTTTGAAAGACACTGAAATTAATGAAAACGGTTCTTAATGTCAGCTTACAGGAGCGCATGGCAGATCTTGTATAAAGTTTTGCCAAAAAAACTGGAAATGCAATCATACATAAAATTCAGTGGATGTTAATAATCGAAAATTATTAATTTAGAAGAATGTCAAAAGAAAAAAGTGTCAAGTAATGGGAGGCCTGTGCCCCTGTAGAGCTTTGAAAATATGCCAATGCTTCAAAGCACATTTGAAGTTATGGCATTATGCTTTGAAGCACATTTAGAAAAGTTATTCTCAATTTTATTGGTAAACATTATTCTAATATTTGAAACTTACACAAGGTAAGGGCACAGTCTACAGAAATATCTTATTCTAATAATCATATGTAGCTTTGCACACTGCTGGCATCTAGAATGATTTTGATCAGCATTTTATCATTCATATCAGAGGGCTCTCTCAACTTATATATTACATTTTACTTTTTGTAATACTACTACTACTACTACATTTTATTTATAGGCGCCTTACTGACATTCAAGGACACCCTACAGCAAACAGTGCAGGCCAATGCAGGTGTTGTAATCAGGGGCGTAGCAGAACTTTTTTTTTTTTTTTAGAGGTGGCCAGGTAAGACCCAGTGATTTTATTAGGGTGACCAAAAAATCCTTACAGACAGAAATTCTACAACTTCTACTGTAATTTACACCAATTTTTCATTACACATAGTTTGCTGGTCAAAAACATACACACAGAACGTAAAGTAAACAATTTATTTGCAATGCTTTCATGTGCTAACATTATTTTAAAATAATTTGCTAGCTATCATTTGCAGTAAGTTAGCATTTTTTTATAGAAAATAAACATTGCAGTTTAAACTTTCGCGAAAATTTAATGAAATGAATGAAATCCAGTTAAACAAGACTGATTTTACTGACCTGATCCGTCTGCTCGCGATGAACTTCAATGGTACACAGACAGTACAATGTCACAAAGCGGTTAGCAGCTGTTCAGCTATAGCGCTCCGACTGTTTGCGTCAGTGCGTCACCGTATGACATCATATTAATACGAGAGTAATGTTCTCGCGTTACTTTCAGTGCATACGCTAAATGATCTGCGCAGCACTCCGTAAACTCCGACACGCATCTTAAAACTGCTTTGCACAACAGAGGTGGCCAGATAGGTGGCCATCCATCATTCAGGGGTAGCCGTGGCCACCCATGGCCACCATGTAACTACGCCCCTGGTTGTAATGTGGGAGTAATGTGCTCGGTTATAGGAGTCTGACAGATAATTCGTAATTATAATATTGTTTATATCGTTATCGGAATTATATCGTATTGACCGAAATGCATGAATGTATTTCAATATCAATTTTGGCCATATTGTCCAGCCCTATCTGAATGCATGCAACACCGTTGCACAACCCCTTTAATGTATTTACAAACAATGAGGAGCCTCATAGCAGCTACAACCACACTGTGGTTCAGTGTTCAGTTCGGTGACGTGGTTTCCAAACTATGTTTCAGCTTAGTAAACAAATTCATGTGTATTGCGCTGCCCACGGGGAAGCTTATACAGTGATATTATTTACGACACTGGTAAGACAATTGCGCGTATCAACCACATGGGGGAACCATGAGCAAAAGTTCTATAGTGTTGCTTTAAAATGTATATTTTGAGATATCTTTAATGAGACATAAATATATATATATTTTAAATATTACACAAAAATTAGTGTTTACATTCCATCTAGGTGGATAAAATATTTCTAATTGTTTGGCAGTTACACCATTTGACATTTTCAGGTACCTCCAGTCTTTTATAAAAAAAGTTAGTGTATTTGTTGATTTTGTTTAATTACAAATAAGTACGTTTAAAATATCTGATACATGCTTTAAAAAAGTTTTTAAAAGATTTTTGATCTTGCCAACCCATTTTGTCACTGACCCTTAAATCAACAAAACGTCTCAAGTTCATTGCATTCATTTGGTAATTATAAGTGTTTGCACTCTCCATAACCACTTTTTTTTGTTCTTAAGTTATTTGCCCACTGCACTGAGCATGGGGGACAAATCAGGCTCTCTACACATTATTTATCTGAGAACTCTGGAGGACACATTACCTATTCAAATCAAGCAGTGTAATACTTGCCATCATATCAGAGGAAAACTTGTTACTATGGTTTGTATACTGTAACTGTGTTTGAGCTTTTTCTTTTATACAATTTAACTAACCTCAAGAAATATTATTTGTGTTTAAAATGTTACATTAATGTGAGACTGATAAAACTTGAATTACAGCCTGCTATTGTTTTTTATGATTTTATGGATTGTGTAACTGGTATTAATTAGGATATGTTACAAAGGAATGAAGGTATGGGAGCATTTCCTCCAGCTTGTTTTATAGTGTGTTTTACAGACTATAATTACGAATGATTCAGAACCATTATTAAGCACATGAAGATACCACAATCTTTGTAGCTCCACAATATATTATGACTGTGTGTGTATATCCAAATTAAAAAATGTCTTAAATGGTTGGCTAAATGAAGATTGCTGATTATTTCTTGTAGTTCATAAGTTTTATTCCTTTAAACTATAAACTAAATAAAGACATTACAATTAATGATTTAACTTGCAGCCCATTCCATTTAAGATGCGTAAGATGTGTTGTTTGGCCCAACAATAGTACACAGACACATTATTTTGCCATTGCAGCTTTAGTTATTTCAAATAATTGCTAAATACAAATTATTTCTTTTAAAAACAATATATTTTTGATGATCTCTCAGTTGACAATGAATCACAGATCATGGGCTTTGTCATGCAGTGGTGAATAAATGTTAATTTAGGCTAAAACAGAAACTAGAACTTACTATAATTCCGTAGTATGCAGACAGTGGTGCATTACCGTGTCTTAAAAAGAGTGAAGAAAAACATAGTGGATGCACATTGACAAAAAATACAAAATGTACTTGTTTTTTAGATTCCTCTAAAATTAGCATAAAGATAAACAAAGAGCATGTTCTTGGTGCTCAGATGTTAGCGGTCTAGCTTAGGTTTTTTGGCCTCTGGTTCTGACTCTGCCACAGCTACACTAACCCCAGGGATCTGAAAGAGACAAAACACAAATTAACATATATGAACAACTTCATTAGGGCTGTCACTCAAGTATTTTGGTAGACGAGTATTCAAATGTTTCGTTGATCGAGTAATTGACCCTTTGCAAAGCCAAAGCGCTCCTACTGCACGAAAGAATAATAATCGTGAAATAATCATTTCTGGAAAAAAAATGACATACTAAGGTCTGCAATATGCATTTGAAGTATAAATTCAGGATGTGAAAGTGACTCAGAATAAAGTAAACTAAATAAAGAGCAAAGATATAGTCAACAGATCATAAAACTGAAAGCACTGCTTCACGTGGCGATCGAGAATCACTACATTGAGGAGCAACACAGTTCTTGTAAAGCTAGGTAGCTCTTTATTCACTATTCACATCATTAAAAAGAAAAATCTTATGTATTTATAGTGTCACATTCACTAAGTCAACCTAGCTAGTGTGCTTGCTGTAACAATCAACTTGTGGTTAGCAGTTCTTCAGCATGGATCCAATTACAGCCTATGAGGTAAAACTCTAAGTCTTATACAAGTCTTCTTGTATAAGTCTATTTTAAGAAGTCTTTATATTTGTACATTAAGACAACTAAGATTCCACAGCGACATGACTTTTAACTGGGATTATGTACGTACAATGTGATGGCCAGCAACAATCCCGATGGAGTTTTTAAAACCGCATACTGTGCAACTCTTATGGTTCGATTGTTGGACAAAATGGCAAATAGCAATGGGGCGCATAATATTGGCGTTATAATTGGTCAGGTGGCCTAACATTCAAACTCCAGGCGAAGGCTTAATTGCTTTTTTTATTCAGAATAAAAACAGACTTGGAAAATACAAAGCTAGGATTTTTTTTACTGATCCAATTTCACAATTTTGTATTAAACAAAATTATTTTTAAAATAAATTTCTGCATATTTTAAATAACGTGTCCAAAGCCAGTGTATTTTGACGAAGGTGCTACTTCATTTAAAATGTTATTTTTTTGTATAGCATACCTTTGCAAAATATTTTCTTTCAAACCAGTTTTACAATGAACAAAACAGTTAAAAACATTGTGAATTAATAGGGAGCAGCAGAGATGACACATTTTTATTGGCAAACCCGGAAGTTAGTGCCGAACTAGTTCCCTCAACCAAAAGCCTATATTTTTGGGGATTTTCCAAAAGTCAATGGGAAAAATGTAATCTCTGTGATTAACAAAGGTTTATTATATATACATGTTTTGTCTATCAAGATAATCTACAAATAACACATTAACTTTTAATTTCTGACTATTATATTTAGGCTTCAAAAATAAAGTCTGCAAGTTCTTTTGAGTAAAAATGAGCTAAAACCAATTATTGAGCAAGTACATGAAAGAACTGTGTCATTACCCTTGCTGGATTTACGACAGAAAGCTTGTAATAATGGTTTGTAATTTGCCCTGTCGGGTCGACTTTCCCGGAGATCCTTATATGGTGTCTTTCATCTATGCGTCATTTCGTCACATTTGTACACAGAACGAAGAGGATCCGGCTGCTAGCCCGCGTGTGGAAGCGAGTGACAGGCGGTTTATAGCGTGTACTCACAACTGCTGGGTAGGATTTCATACAACGTTTAGTATTATTTATGGTGGCGTTTAGTACTTTTACTTTTAAACGCCAAGCAGTGTTGACATCTGGGGATTCATCATTTGTGAAAAACAAGAAAGAACGAACTGATGACAGTTTAAAAAGAAACAGGGAACATGATCGGACTCGTGCGAAAACAAGAATTAATATTGGCAAGGCATTTCAAAGGTGGCGTGAACTGAAAGGATTGTAAACGGATGCAGACATCGCTTTATTTCTTCTGAACAGGTAAGACATTTCAATATTTCAATAGATAACACAAAAACCGTAGCACATGTTGTGTTAATATAGATGGGTACAGTTTCATCGGTTGTTCTTTCTCTCTGTTATGTTCATTATGATAAATGTAACTTAAGACCTATTCGCACGGGATTAGTATTATCTGGGGACCTAGTGTGATTTAGAAATGACCTCCCCACATCTGTATTTCATGTGGCAAGAATTAGCACGGACAAGTGAAGCCTGTGATTTTACTTATATTCCGGATATGATGGCAAGGCTTTGCATATAGTGTATATATAGTTGTATGGTGTATAATGATTTATGACCGTGCCTGTCAGAATTTAAGACCCACGTTCGGGGATCTTCTGTCCGGTTCGCGTTATGGGAGTTTCCATGAGAAATAACAAAACTGGAGACTCCCGGTAAAAACGGCAGTGTTGGCAGGTATGGAAATGACCCGCACCCAAAATAATATCAAAACACTTCAACACAGCCTCCATTTGCGCTATTGGTGTCGGTTTATGTTCGTATTTGTTTCGTGTTATATCATCTGCCATGTTATCTGTGTTTATTATGCGCTACTGATGTACAATGAAGATTCTCACTGGTGCACTGTCACAGGCCACGACTCAAAACATCAGACTCATCCGCGCAGTTGAGCAGTGCCGAATCACAACTCACGTAAAGAAATACCTCCGCACATCACCTGCAGTAGTAATTATGAAATGATATGGCGACAAAGAGGCCAATCCTACGGACTGCCACTTTAACACGAGGCTATAAACAGACCATAATAGCTCGATATCAACGTCACCACCAATCCTCCGACAACTTTTTCAAACTTTATTAAAAACGTGTTCCCTGATAAGCAATTACTCTGTGAATAAATTCTCATCCACGTTTCAGAGATTTGTGCCAATGTTGCATTTGTGAGATTTAGGCCGCATGTATCAAGTGACCCAATTCCGATTTTTTCCCCCTCCAATGTGGCACAGATCGGATATGACCCATGAACGTGTAAGCAGGAAAAAGTAACATGGATTCCGATATTTTCAGATCGGTTTCAGGCCTCAATCATATGTGGAAATAAATCTGATATGAATCGGATACGTGCAGTTGCGTCTGCCATGTAAGCAGACAGATCGGATATTCACGCATCATTGTGAGTTGTACATCATTAATTCCTTTCAAACAGAGCGATGATCCCGGAAAATTGTTATACAATTGCCAGGAAACAGGAGTTAAGCGAGTTTGTCAATTATTCGAAAACTAAAAAAAACTATTGGTAGGCTCTATTTAGCCAAATCATGCATGAATGCATGTACGTCCTAATCATCAAACTGAATCTCAAGATGACAGAATAGCGTTGTCTGCTTGAATGCAGTTTTAAAGTTTGAAATGAAACTAAATTATCAACACAAAAATACAAATCGCTTTAATAAACTTGATCGCTCAGCAACCTTTAAAACAAGTATCTGTTCCATGCAACGGAGAAGCTCGAGTTTCTCTGCAGGTACCCGCTTTACTTTTAACAGGTTTCACTTGACCGAGCATCGACTAATTTTTTCCTCAACAAAAACATTATAAACAATATGAACATTATGATCATACACCGACCAAGGTGTCTATGTACAGTCGTGGCCAAAAGTTTTGAGAATGACACAAATATTAATTTTCACTAAGTCTACTGCTTCAGTGATTTTTAAAGAAGTTTGTTTGAAATCTTTGCAAATTTATTAAAAATAAAAAACGAAAAAAGCACATGTACATAAGTATTCACAGCCTTTGCCATGACACTCAAAATTGAGCTCAGGTGCATCCTGTTTCCACTGATCTTCCTTGAGATGTTTCTACAACTTGATTGAGTCCACCTGTGGTAAATTCAGTTGATTGGACATGATTTGGTAAGGCACACACCTGTCTATATAAGGTCCCACAGTTAACAGTGCATGTCAGAGCACAAACCAAGCCATGAAGTCCAAGGAATTGTCTGTAGACCTCCAAGACAGGATTGTATTGAGGCACAGATCTGGGGAAGGGTACAGAAAAATTTCTGCAGCATTGAAGGTCCCAATGAGCACAGTGGCCTCCATCATCTGTAAATGTAAGATCAGGGGAGAAGGGCCTTAGTCAGGGAGGTGACCAAGAACCCGATGGTCACTCTGACAGAGCTCCAGCATGTCTCTGTGGAGAGAGGAGAACCTTCCAGAAGAACAACCATCTCTGCAGCACTCCACCAATCAGGCCAGTATGGCAGAGTGGCCAGACGGAAGCCACTCCTCAGTAAAAGGTACATGACAGCCCGCCTGGAGTTTGCCAAAAGGCACTTGAAGGACTCTCAGACCATGAGAAACAAAATTCTCTGGTCTGATGAAACAAATATTGAACTTTTTGGCCTGAATGGCAAGCGTCATGTCTGGAGGAAACCATGCACCGCTCATCACCTAGCCAATACCATCCCTGCAGTGAAGCATGGTGGTGGCAGCATCATGCTGTGGGGATGTTTTTCAGCGGCAGGAACTGGGAGACTAGTCAGGATTGAGGAAAAGATGAATGCAGCAATGTACAGAGACATCCTCGATGAAAACCTGCTACAGAGCGCTCTGGACCTCAGACTGGGGCGAAGGTTCATCTTCCAACAGGACAATGACCCTAAGCACACAGCCAAGATAACAAAGGAGTGGCTACAGGACAACTCTGTGAATGTCCTTGAGTGGCCCAGCCAGAGCCCAGACTTGAACCCGATTGAACATCTCTGGAGAGATCTGAAAATGGCTGTGTACCGACGCTCCGCATCCAACCTGATGGAGCTTGAGAGGTCCTGCAAAGAAGAATAGGAGAAACTGCCCAAAAATAGGTGTGGCAAGCTTGTAGCATCATACTCAAAAATACTTGAGGCTGTAATTGGTGCCAAAGGTGCTTCAACAAAGTATTGAGCAAAGGCTGTGATAACTTATGTACATGTGCTTTTTTCGTTTTTATTTGTAATAAATTTGCAAAGATTTCAAACAAACGTTTTTCACGTTGTCATTATAGGGTATTGTTTGTAGAATTTTGAGGAAAATAATTAATTTAATCCATTTTGGAATAAGGCTGTAACTAGTGTTGTCAAAAGTCCCGGTACTTCGGGTCCAAGTTGGTACCTAAAAATAAAAAAGTTGGCGGTACCTAATTTTCATAAGACCGGTAGCACCGACGTACCGGGTCAACTGGGTACTGATGCTCTTGTCTTACATGTTGTCAGTCGGAAACTTTTTATAGATGCATGAGCGGTGATGAGCGGATAAGCGAGGCTCCGTCCACAAGAGATGCGCAGAAATACTTCAGATTAAAGTCATATCACAAAGAAAATTAACAGAGTTTTGTGGTGAAATGAGGAAACATCCGGATTTATTTGAACAAGTTCAAGCGGTAAGTTTCAAATTCTGTTAGTGTTTGCATTATGAATGTTGTATCATATGTTAAAATAAACGTCCCTGTTTGCGTGTTAATTTGTTAGTGCCAATGCTAATCCAGTCAAATGTCCTTATTAACTATTTAATGCTTTTATAACTGTAATGGGGTCAAATAAATGGGAGGACATAATGGGGTTTATAGTACCCATTTTAAATAGGCCTATCCAAAATCTATGTGCTAGAAAACAATATATGTTTGAAAAGAAATGTGTATGTCTTGGATAGATAACTCTATAAGGTTTAAAAAGACTAATTTAAACTAAAGAAAAATCTATCTGTTGCAATTATTATTACCTTAATGTAAGTAAATCTTGTATAAATGCAGTAAAAAACGGAGGTTTGTTTTAATATTGCATATGCATGTTTGTTCAGTCAGTTGACTTACTGAAGTTTATTCTATTTGTCTTATACAGCAGCAGACTGAGGAGGATGTTCATCAGCATCAGCAGTGAGCACACAACAGTTTCAGCAACGATTAACTAGGCATTGCTTTTTATACATTTATAATAACAATGAGCTTTATTAATAAATTGTGTTTCAATTAGCATGTACTGGTGTTTTGCTTTGGTACCGAGAACCATGTAATTTTACTGGTATTGGTACCGAATACTGAAATTTTGGTACCGTGACAACACTAGCTGGAACATAACAAAATGTGGAAAAAGTGAAGCGCTGTGAATACTTTCCGGATGCACTGTATATGTTTTTGTCAGATATTACTATGGTATACTTAAGTATAATTACAAGCATTTCATAATGTAATTGTCAATAAAAGCCTTTCACACTTAAGTTTACGAAAAGACTCAATATTTGCAGTGTTGACCTTTCTTTTTCAAGACCTCTGCAATTCGCTCAGCATGCTGTCAATCAACTTCTGGGCCACATCCTCACTGATGGCAGCCCATTCTTGCATAATCAATGCTTGGAGTTTGCCAGAATTAGTAGGTTTTTGTTTGTCCACCTGCATCTTGAGGATTGACAACAAATTCTCAATGGGCTTAAGGTCTGGGGAGTTTCCTGGCCATGGACCCAAAATGTTGATGTTTTGGTCCCCGAGCCACTTAGTTATTACTTTTGCCTTATGGCAAGGTGCTCCGTCATGCTGGAAAAGGCATTGTTCATCACCAAACTGTTCTTGGATGGTTGGGAGAAGTTGCTCTCTGAGGATCTTTTTGTGCCATTCTTTGTTCATGGCTGTGTTCTTAGGCAAAATTGTGAGTGAACCCACTCCCTTGGCTGAGAAGCAACCCCACACTTAAATGGTCTCAGGATGCTTTACTGTTGGCATGACACAGGACTGATTGTAGCGCTCACCTTTTCTCCTCCGGACAATCTTTTTTCATCAGAGGGGATTGATCAGAGAAAATGACTTTACCCCAGTCCAATCCCTGTACCTTTTGCAGAATATCAGTCTGTCCCTGATGTTTTTCCTAGAGAGAAGTGGCTTCTTTGCTGCCCTTCTTGACACCAGGCCATCCTCCAAGTCTTCGCCTCACTGTGCGTGCAGATGCACTCACACCTGCCTGCTGCCATTCCTGAGCAAGCTCTGCACTGGTGGTGCCCCGATCTCGCAGCTGAATCAACTGTAGAAGACGATCCTGGCGCTTGCTGGACTTTCTTGGGCACCCTGAAGCCTTCTTCACAACAATTGAACCGCTCTCCTTGAAGTTTCTGATGATCCGATAAATGGTTGATGTAGGTGCAATCTTGCTAGCAGCAATAGCAATGATGACTGCATGTGTTTCCTTGCAGGTAACCATGGTTAACAAAGAAAGAACAATGATTTCCAGCACCACCCTCCTTTTAAAGCTTCCAGTCTGTTATTCTAATTCAATCAGCATTACAGAGTGATCTCCAGCCTTGTCCTCGTCAACACTCTCACCTGTGTTAACCAGAGAATCACTGACATGATGTCAGCTGGTCTTTGTGGCAGGGTTGAAATGGAATGTACATGTTTTTTTTTAACAAAGTTCATTTTCATGGCAAATAGATACTTTACAATAAAATTCAATTAATCTGACATTCTCTTCATAACATTCTGGAGTATATGCAATTCTCCATCATAAAAACTGAGGCAGCAGACTTTGTGAAAATTAATATTTGTGTCATTCTCAAAACTTTTGGCCACGACTGTATTGTCTTTGTAATATTATATGCAGTCTGCTTAAGCGGCCTGCGTAAGCTTGTTCAAAAAATCTAAATGATAAAAAACTTTCTCAGACTTAACATTAAAACATTAACGATTAAATAATTTTTGAGCTCACATTTATTTGTACGTCATATAAATGAAAAATGCGCTGCTGTAATATCCTGTGCCTTTTATATTGCAGTTGCAAAAATACCAGCTCATTTTTACTTTACGACTCTACTGCGCTCTGTAAAAAAGACGCCACACCTGAACAATTTGCTTTTATTTTCATTTGACCGTTCATATTTATCTCGTAAACTGGCTGAGCTTAATCCTTCTCTCAGAACTATTCATTCTTTTCATTCTTATTGTCGTTCTGCATTTACCAATAAATATATAAGTAAAAGGAATTTAAGTAAAATAAAAAACAACAATATATGCTACATAATAACAACCCAAACAATATAGCTTATTTAGCCCTATTTGGCTAAATATAAAAGGAAAGCGGCAACAAAAGCAAACCACGCTATTGAGCCACCTAAAAACCCAACTAGGGAAATTGACAGCCTTGATCACCTTGACAGCCCTACATTCACGATTAAAATATATGCACATTACATTGCAGTACATTATCACGTGTCTTTATGTGTGAAGGCACACTGGGGTACAAATCCAAATTAAGCATCAAGAACTGCAGTGTAAATGCGGCCTTATATGCGCTATGAGACTGTGAGATGACAGTAGAGCCAATGCACATGTGCTTGTTCTGACATTCTTTGTCGTTTGTTGCAGAAAACTGCACTTCTGCCATTTACGCGAGTACTCGACATGAACAAATGTAATCAATAATTTTAACCGGGTACTTGAAATGAATAGAGTTTTTTTATCATTTTATCATAATTATTTATTCAAATATTTTAGTATGACCAATGTCACATCTATTCAAACTGTGGCAGCCCCTCTAAACTAGCAAAACGGTGCTTTAATTAAAACATTAACTAGCTAAAGGGATAGTTCTCCAAAAATGAAAAATCTGTCCTTATTTACTCACCCTTAGGTTGTTTCAAACCTGTATAAATTTCTATGTTCCAATGAACAAAGAGAAAGATATTTGGAAGAATGTTAACAATTTTCAGTTCTGTGAAAAACATATGTTGAACACATAATGAGATATTTTGAAGAATGTAGGAAAACAGAGTTCTCAGGCACCTTTGACTACCATTTAATTCTTCCAACTATGGTAGTCAATGATGTTCCGGAACTGAAAATGACTAACATTCTTCCAAAATATCTTTCTTTGTGTTGATCGGAACAAGGTAATTTATGAAGGTATGAAATTACATAATCGTGAGTAAATTATGACAGAATTTTCATTTTTGGATTAACTATTTCTTTACAGTTTGGCATATTCATTTTTATTTGAGACGGCCCTTCTAATGAACAGGTTTTTCATTTACTGAAAGTGACTACTTTAGTCATTTTCATGAGTGCAATTTTGTAGTTTATTGGTTTGGGAAGGGCTCTCAGCTGGGTTCAAGACTTGGCTTCATACAGACTCGACAAGACTAGACACATTGACTGAATCAATTATTGCTTATTAAATCTTGCCTTATACACAGAGGCATTGTCATGTTGGAATAGGAAACGACCCTGCCCAAGCCCACAATTTCCTAAAATATCATCATACGTTGTAGCATTAAGATCTGTACCCGTGGAAATGACCAAAGTAGTCAAACCTATTAATTTT
Organism: Triplophysa rosa; assembly: GCF_024868665.1. NCBI lineage: Eukaryota > Metazoa > Chordata > Actinopteri > Cypriniformes > Nemacheilidae > Triplophysa > Triplophysa rosa. The sequence goes on along the minus strand of NC_079893.1, from coordinate 16,189,167 downwards.
GGGCATCCCCAATACTTGTGTATACCCCTCCGTTCGAAGTCTCTGGAGTGCGGTCGCAAACGGGCCGGGGAAGGCGGAGCCCATTTTGATTAACCCAGTGTTTGTGATCGCATTCCCGTGGACCTCTCCCTCTGTTTGGGCAGGGAATCGGAGGGCAATCGCGAACAGACAACCCGATCTGTTCACCGCATTGGTCATAGGCTCTTGAGCGTGTTCTACTTCCCCCGGTTCATGATTGCATTCTGGAGATCACCCTGGTTACAATTACTTTTTTGCAGTTGTATATGTTGCAGTTCTATCGTGCAATCAGTAATGCGTTACGTTAGCAAAATTTTGCAACTTTTTATAAACGTTTCAAGTATTCAAGACAAGAAACTGAACACAACATTAAATTTAACATATGATTTTTTTGTTATTTAAATCCTTATAAAATCCCCCCCAAAAAGGCTTACATTATACTCGCATGAGCAGCCATGTTGGAAAATTCCATACCCCTTCGTTAGAAATAAGGTCCCGAAAAATCTTTGTTTGAAGGGCTATATGGCCCTTACGCCTACCCCTCCAACCAAAAGAGAGTCAAGACACTTCTACCCCTTCACGTGAACGCGCTAAACAGAGGGTAGGGGTAAGGGGTAGAAATGGGATTGGGCCTTAGTTAAAACAACATACCACAGGTTCAATGAGTGCCATTCTGATCCTCTGGTGCTGGATATTGGAAGCATCAAGGCTGATAGTCACTTTGACTTTATCAAACATGTGGAAGGTGTGTTTTTCCACTGTTAGCATCGGACCCTGAGAGAAAAAGAAGGGCAAGAATTAATTGTGGAACATTTATACAGAAATGTGATGTCTAGTGAATATGACCTGGTGTAGCCTGGTTTTGGGTTGTGCAAATTCACTGCAAAACCTAAAGGCTAAAAGTAAAAAAAATCTTAATTCTAGTAAAAAAAATCTTTCACTGAAGATCATCACTATGAATCTGAATTCAAGAAAATTGGAATTAAATGGACTGGCAACCATAAAAGAAAGATCCCTCTACATTCTCATTTCAGAAATATTAAGAAACGTAAACACTTGATAGATCGCTGACTCGTATATGAAACATTCGTAAATGTAATTTGAGTAATATGAGAAATTTGCACATAAAGAAGACATTCCTGAAAACTTTCCTCTGAGATATGACGTTTACGAAGTATTTGTGAATCCATAGTAAAATGTGTGTATGTTAATGAATTCCAATCATTCGTAAACAGGGCATTCATAATTAGCATAATCCCCGCCTATGAATTACAGCAAGGTAAATTACATATCTAGGAATGCTGGAATCCTCTGGACTTCATTCTCTGGTTTGGCTACATTATATTGCATAAATGCATAAGGGACTAATAGGCTATATGCTTACCAATAAATTAAGATTAGATTAGATTCAACTTTATTGTCATTGCACATGTACAAGTACAAGGCAACGAAATGTGACCTCTGCATTTAACCCATCCAGAGAGTAGTGAACACACGCACAGCAAGTGGTGAACACACGTACCCCCGGAGCAGTGGGAGTGGCCCGGGGAGCAAGTAGGGGTTAGGTGCCTTGCTCAAGGGCACCTCAGTTGTTACCCGCCGGCCCTGGGAATCGAACCGGCAACCTTCTGGTCACGAGTCCGACTCTCTAAACTGTGTCCACCAAAGCGTTTTAGCCAGTTAAAATAATAACACCTGGTGCTCTTTTGAAAACGACCAGCTGGTGGTGCTTGGGAATGCTTTGGAGGCACTGTGCATTATTCCCAGAGGTGGACAGTAACGAAGTAAATTTACCCGAGTACTGTACTTAAGTACACTTTTTGAGTATCTGTACTTTACTTGAGTATTATTTTTTCTGAGTACTTTAACTTCACTACATTTGAAAGACAAATATCATACTTTTTACTCCACTACATTTATAATAATGTCCAAAAGTAGAAAATGGTTTCTATGCAGCGGGTTTTCCTGTGTGCACAATTTATCTGGCTTGCGATCTGCCAGGACCTTTTACTGTTGCAAAGTATTTCAGTTTTTCTAAGCTCGCGGTTTTACGGCAAGCTTTGAATGGCCATTTGGCAGATTTTTTTATGCAAATCTGGCAACTTAGTTTACGTTAAACTAATGTAAACGTAGGCGCTGTTACACCGTTGATAGCGCTCTAAAAAGGCAAATAAAGCAATAAAAGACGAAAAAGGCACGTTAAAGTGTGGTGTAATCATCTGTGGGTTACGATCAGTCAAAGATTGTAGAAACATCGTCATGAAAATGTTCGGCATAACGGCTAAACAGTAAATAAGCATCACATACACCTTGAGCTACGTGTGCATATTAACTTCTGATCTACTGCTATATCATTTCAAGTGATTTGGAAAATTAATGATGTTTTTACTTAAGTAACTACAGTTGAAGTATTCCTGTTGAAATAAAAACAATAGAACCCTGCCCAAAATACAACATAAAATGTAATGGATTTAATGGTTACAATGGGAATTGTACTATGGATACTTGTTGTCTACTTGTATGTGATGGATTCTATTGGTGGGATGGTAAATCCTATTGGAATTAAACCCAAAACACACTACAAAGAGGAATTTAATTTAAAAATATCATTCTAATTAAAAAATTCATTGTTTTTTTCAGCACGGATGGTATTTGCCGTAAAACCACAGTATCCACAAATTTACTATTTTCTATATATAGGAACCATACTCCACTTAATAATCTTTAGTAAAACCACAGCAACTAAAAATACCATAATTCCTTATACTAGCTATAGTTTATGTTTGTAGTTAAATTATGATAACACAAATGGTAATAAATCCAACAAACAAACACATGGCTTCTACACTTCACTATTTACAAGAACCTTACTACTTACTGGTAAATTGCTGCAAAAACTGGTAAAGGGAATATACAAAATAAAAAAAAACACTGCTCATAAATACATATAGGCCTATGGAGCTAATGAGGATAATTAGGATAAATGATCATACAGGATTATATCTAAACTAAACATATATGTGCTAAACATACAAAGCTCTTAAAGGAGTTGCTCACTGCAAAATTAGCCCCCATTGAATTTCCATAGTAGGAATAAAAATTACTACGGGAAGTCAACTGGGGCAAAATTTGAAGTGAACTACTCCTTTAATACAACTGATACTGTGAGCTACTCCGTGTATTCAGTAGGTTGCTTCAGAGGCATAAGGTATACAACCAGTGTTGAAGTCTCGAGACTCGGTCTTGAACTCGGTCTCGAGACCCTATTTTAATGGTCTTGGTCTTGTCATGGACTTGTGTGCATTTTGACTCGGTCTCGACTCGTACTCGAACATGTTCGGAATTGGACTTATGCCCGAGTCCACTCGAGTCCCAGCAACAGTGTTAATTTCGTTAACGAAAACTATGACGAAAAGTATTCGTTAACGACATGTTTTCACTGACGAAAACGAGACGATAACTAAATAAAAATGAATGCATTATAACGAAAACTGTAATAAAAATATACTGACATTTTCGTCAACTAATAAAAACGAGAGTAAAATATTCTTGTCCTACCTGGCGGACATCAGTTTGCGCGCATGTGCTCATCTCATATAAGCGGTAGAGAGAAGTCTCTGGGAGAAGGGGAAGCACACACATATACTGTATTCTGTGTCTCCACGCGGTTTACAAAGCGTCTTATTTTCCTTCACGATCGCCAGTAAAATGCCGCAAACTTGAAGCGCGACTGCAGGCGAGTTACCCCGAAACACATTACAAAGGCAAGCTCAAAGGTTTTTATATGCCTATGTTAACTTAACACGAGCTGCTGCATAACGTGAAATGCAACATAAAGTCAGCCAAAAGAAAACCAGCGCTGTCCTCTACTGATTATAGAAGTGATGAAGTGAGTCAAACTGTACATTCCAACCAAATATGTAACATGTTTGCATGACTAAAGAAATGTAATGCAATTTATATAATATGTCTTTTTGAAAGCTATTTCTCATTCATTGCTGTCTCAAGCAAAGACAGGCAGCTCTTTCTTCAAAGAGGCATGCCATGAGCCAATAGCCTTTGAGTGTGAGCCCTGTCAGAGCGTTTCATTGGTTGAATGAACTGAATGAGCACGCCCTACTTAACGAGTCATTTGAGTCAAATGGGATTGAATGAACTGGAACATGTCGTTCATGGTCTAATATTCTGTGTTCCAACAATGCAAATCTAGTTACTGAACTTTTCTGAAAAATAAAGGTAATGACCTGGTTTAATTTCATTCTAAGGTGAAGTAAATTATGTCAAAACAGTTGAATCTTTGTATGGAACATTTAATTACACCAAGTAAATGATTTAAACCATTTAGATTTTAGTAGACTAAATATAATGTATATTTATTCGACTAAAATGTTTTTCATATTTCGTCGACTAAAACTAGACTAAAACTAAATCAAAATTTGCTGTCAAAATTAACACTGCCCAGCAAAAATATTAAATACATTGAAAAGACGTCCCTTTATGGGCCAAAAATGAAAGTTGTTTCTATAGCTTTTCATGGCGTCTCCTGATTGTGTAATATTGATGTCCAGTCTGTACAAAGTAAAAACTGGTTGAAATTTTGAGTTTACACATGGAAATAAATTAAGTGAGACTCTTTGAAATAAACTGAGCTGAATGATTTGAGTGCAGTAAGATAGCAAGCAACCATTGAATCAAGGTTAAAAATTGATGATTTGTCAATGTTCATTGCATTGAATCAGTATCACTTTTGTACCTGCAAAAATCACCATTATTGTGATCTTTTTTAGCTTTAGTTGAGCTCTTGGCTCTTCTATTTTAATGTTAAATTAGGTTTCCTTCAGCCATAACTGTGTGTTAAAATAAATTAGTTGTGGCAAAGAGATGACTACTTCTGAATGGTAATGCATGCATTTTGAAATTGTTTAGATCACTGTTAATAATTGGGTTTGGTTTATTAATGTGTCAGCTCTGTGGATCTGTAGTTTGATATACTGTTTTTTTAGGAATTAACATATTCACAATCTGTTAAACCACTTTAACACACAACGACATCAAGAATCTGCATATGAAACTCAACAATGGTGACAATCAACAAAAGAAAGCTTCATGCTGCAATGCATGCTGGGTGATCTGTTTATCTGAATTATTTTGACGATTGTCATCATTGTTGAGGGTTGTATGATGAGGGTTGATGTCAGTGAAATATGTTTGTTTATTTTCTCTCAATACTTGCTAAAAAGTCAAAAACAGTGTATCTCTCTGTCTGTACATGATACATTTTTGACATATTAAGCTTTGACAGATTAAATGTTACTTGTGTTTCCACCCTTACAAGCAAAGGTTTTGTTGCACTTGTGGCAACGAGCATTGTCACTGTCAGCATCAACTTTGGTGAAGTGTAACCGCACTTTTGATCGTTTAGTTCTCGACCGCCATCGTCGCGAATTAATAGCGTCTTTCTTGTGTGTGGCTGTTCGTGTGTGTGCGTGCTGTGTAGACACAAAACTGTGCGAGAGACACATAACGTGCCACCTCGCGTGCTCTGCTGGGAACAACGAATATGTATGCGCCAAAGACTAAATTCTCGGTCGTATTGAAAATTAGAAACTATTGTTGAGATAAAATGTGCAAGATAACGTTAATGTAGCAATAACATACACATTTTTTTCCTGATGACCAAAAGCAGAACCGATAAGGGCGGAGCTTATCGATGCTCTGGTCTTTCATAATTTTCCCCCTGGGCCCGTTTAATACCTAGGTGTATTAAAAATGTGCAAAAAAAATTTGTTCTCCTCGTGTTTCATGAATGAGACCCATTGTGTGGTGACACTGTTCATTTATTGTTTTCATTCCTAACAGTTGAAGGTATATTAGGACAGTTCCAATCATGTGTTCCATGATTGTTTTACAAACAACAACATAACTTTCCAAAACTATCCACAATTATACCATACCTAATGGTTGCAATTTCATGTCACTGTCTGCATGCTAAGTGGAAATAGTGTTGATGAAGAAACTTTTTAATAGCTCTTGGTTAAATATCTTTTCAATCAAATAAAGAAATTCAAACATAAAAAATAAATGACAAGATAGTTATTTAAACTCACCACAGCACTTCAGTGTTATACCTCTTATTTCAAGAGATTTATACCTTTTCTAAAGCTTTGATATGTTTGCTTATTTTAAGAAATCTTAAGTGTATTTATCTTAATTTCACTTATTTCTAGTCTATATTTAGACAATTTTTGCAGCATGAATGTCATTGTCATGAGTACCTCTGAGTCAAAGCTGTGATCAGGACTGGGTTTATCCTTGTTCTCAAAGAACACCGTGCCCTCCAATCCAAATTTGGGAATGAGGATTATGATAGCATTTTTTCTTACAAACAGAATGAAGCCTTCCTCATTTATGATTCCCTTATTCCTGAAAAACAGCTAAGGGGTCAAAATAGATAAGATGTTAAGAAACATAACTATTATAAAAAATAAATTCAGACCATCTTGGGGTTGCAGTCAGTGTTGGAGGTCTACCTGAGTGTGGAAAGCCACTGAGGCTCTCTGTGCATACTGAGCCATTTTGTGCCTGTAGTTGAGGTTGTTGCACAGGGCAGCTTGCTTGTGTTTGTCCATTAAATCAGGGTATGTGGTGTCTGCATTAATAGCCACCGCTAACAGACGGTGAACTATGATATCCGCATACCTACAAAATAGATTAAAAAAAGCATTGAGCTTCAAAATTGATCTCACCACAGCGCCCTTTTTCACACATTTCACCCATATGGGCTGTGACAGAGCGGTTCTGTCAGGTAATAGGAATGTCTATGCATGCCATTCCATTGAGTAAAATGTTTACAGCACTTTGCAATATTTGTATTTTATACATTAATCTGATAATACATAGAGTATAGATAAACTATTGTTCCTCACCTTCTGATAGGTGATGTGAAGTGTGTGTAAATGGGTGAGGCCAGGCCATAATGGTGGAAATCACTGTCCATGCCAGAGCAGAAATACACAGCCTGCATCATACACCGGGTGGCCAGAATCCTGAGAAGGGTGTTAAAGTATGGAAAACTCTCAATAGTTGCATTGTTCAGGGAATCGGCAAGAGCTTTCGCAGAATCTGTGAGGATGACAAGGTTCTGAAGAAAGGAGAAGTCACGGTCAGAAAGAAGCCAAGGCAAAAATGCAAATGAAACGGACCATAAAATGCCACTATATTTAGGGTTCGTACGGGTGCTGGATATCCTGAAAAATGATTGATTTTTAATGCGATGTTTTTAAGGTTTAAAAAATGCTTGGATTTGGGATAAAGGGCTTGAGACTGCTTGAAATTAGTACGTGACAATAGGAACTTTTTAGTTATTTTATCTAAAAAAAAGTGAACTATTGCGGTTGCCGTTCACATTAAAAACATTCTGCTCGAGCCTCGATTGCCGTGATTCTGTGCACGTGGCGGGCGGCCACATATGAAGAGTTCAGATGTAAAACCCTCTAAAAGCAACCTCCGTCAAAAATTGCATTATGATGTTAAGTGAATTCTCCACACATGCGTTACTCAAATAATTTAGCTTCAAAACCCACTAAATACCACTCTGCCGGTCTGAAATATCTGGTTTTGCTGGAAGTAAATGGAGGAGCCTGATAAAAAAAGCTTGTTTAAACGAAAAGTCATCTGAAGGACTTGGAGGGTTTTGCATCTGAACTCTTCATTGCCTATGGAACTGACAACATGAATGAAAATGAAATGCAATTTATGGCTAAAAAACCAAGATCAAAGATCAAGACCAAATCCTCGAATAACCGTCTCCAAAGTCTGCAAAATGAAAATTTTCTCCATGGGGAGTGAGCGTTTTTGAGCCACGTGAAATGTTCGCAGCAGGATTGCGGGGATGGCGCATAATTTAAATCAGTCCAGCAATTGTAGCTTTAATAAGGCAAGAAATTCTAGCACAAGTGTATTTGCTTCATCTTGGGTCAAATGAAGTAAATCTACAGACACGAATCAAATGAAATGACCACGCGAAACAGTGTGTCTTCATTTTACAATTTAATTCCACTATCAACGCCTTGTCTTTTTTCATTGAGCCCTGTTCCCGAACGGCATATACAAATCCTTATTCTTTAAAATATAAGTCACATGTAACAAACACTCAAGTGTATTGCAGGATTAGGCCTAACGAAATGATGTTAAACTTGTCTCAAATAATATTAGGCAATATATTATTATATATTCGTTCTTTTTTTGGACAAAAAGTACACTATTTCGGCAATAGATGACCGAAGTAATAAAAAGTAATCTGTCTCATCAATTTTTAACACTTTCAGTGTTTTCGTTCTTATCATAAATTAATACGTTTTATTGCAATATTAAATTACCTTATGGTAGGGCTGCACGATTATGGCAATAATTATTGTTCATATTATTTCCTATGATATTGTAATTGCACTTATTATTATAGATTAAATTTACATTGAATTGAAAATCATAAAAAAAAACGCTGAAATAACTCATGTTATTTGTGACTGCTGTAAATGGTCGCGCATCTGTAAAAAACGGACCTGAAGGGTATGTGCTGGCCCACTATGCTAAATAGCCTATTCCCACAGAGTTATTATATAAATATTTTCGTTATTAAAGTATTATTTTCCATTGATTTGACGTTTTGTCATTTTACCATGGTTCATTTTTGTAAGGGAGAAAAAGTATTTTTACTCTATTTTACCACAAATATCAGGTACAAGAAAACTATAACGGATTTACCAAAGTGATATACAGCCTATTCATTGATTAACATTCAAAAGCCACGTTTTTCAACTAAAACAGAATAAAAATAAACTTAATTACTGACCCATCCTGCATCAGAAGTGGACTTTGAACTTGAGCTCGTGCATGTAAAATGTACGTGTCTGATGCGTGATAACTGTGAATTGTAGACGCGGCGCTTTTCGTCCTGTGCGCAATAACGTTTTGAAGCTATAATGAACTGTTTGTAAAGAAAAATAAATCTTGAGTTCCAAATTATATAATTAAAAAAATAATAAGATTCATACATTAAAAGCTGTTTTGCTCTTTGTGATGTGTGCGTTGTGATAGACTCAAGACGACAAAGCGCAATGGATCATCTCATTGGGCCCTATTTCAACGATCTAAGCACATGGTCTAAAGTGCACGGTGCAAGTGTACTTAAAGTTGTGTCCGAATCCATTTTGCTAGTTTAACGACGGAAGAAATTCTCTTAAAGAGTCATGGGTGTGTTTTGGGCATAACGTGTTTGAGGATGATTAAAAAAAGTTTTAAAATGTTTACTTCAATAATTTTGTGAAAAATCATGACAAACTTTATATCGTTGGAAAGGTCTGAGACTCTAGAATACATATTTCATCAGTGTTTTACAAAATAAAGTATGTAGGAAGTGTAATTGATTCATAAATGACAAGAGTATCAAAAATAAATACCTCCTGTGGAACACTTACATTTACTTAAGAATTTACATGAAAAGTAAAAGTATTGATCTTATCATGACAAACATTATATTGTTGGAAAGGTGTAAGACTCTAGAATACACATTTGATCAGTGTTCAGAAGAATAATTTATGTAGGAAGAGAAATTTATACATAAATGATATTTGATTCATAAATCAAAAGTATAGTTTCATTCAAATCTTTGTTTTGATATTGTTTTCTTCACATGTTCCTGTGCTTTTGTATTTTTTCATTGTGTCTGTTGATTGGAAAAGTAAAACAAATGAAAAAAGCATCTCAATGTGTGTTGTGGTGAAATTTCAAATCATCTCAATGTCTGTTGTTGTCAAATTTCAAATCAAGTGTTAAAACCAATGGAAATTGATTTTTGTAATAGAGCAGCTAAAAGACTGTATCAAGACCAAACTTGATACAACACTTGTTGACCCTTGGGAATTTCTACATTTTTTTATAATAGAAAAACAAACCTTTTATAGTTTTTTTACAATAAAATTTATTTTGTGATTTCCTTTTTTAGCAATAATTTGCTAATTGTCTTCTTTCAAACGAGACCAACCGTAGGTCTGTATTCCAAAGAATTCATGAGTTACGGCCGTTTTAGTTCCAACAGTGCTTTTTCATGTGTAGGCTCAGAAAGGGCTGTGACAGGGGTTAAAAAAAGGCACTCATGAAGTTAAAAAGACCTTGAAATAATGTCCAAATCAACCCCCCTTAACCATCCTTTAAAGTGATAGTTCACCCAAAAATGAAAATTCTGTCATCAGATTGTCAGTTGGTAACCTAACAGCACTGTCCCCCCCTTCACTTCTATTGTATGGACACAAAACCAATGCAAGTGAATGGGGGGCTGTTAACAACATTCTTCAAAATATATTTCATTTTCTGCGGAAGAAAGAAAGTCATACATGTTTCAAATGGCAAGAGGGTGAGTAATTGATGATAGAATTTTTATTTTGGGGTGAACTATCACTAAGGCTGGTTAAGACAGCTAATGAAAATCTACAGAAAAGTCCTGAGGAGCTCTGTTATAGAGACTATCAGTGGTAAACAGTAAAGTCAATGAATTGTTCATATCAGACTCTAAAGATGAGAACATCCTTGTTGTTTTGTGCACAAAAGAGGGTGCGAAAATGTAGTTACTGATGCCAAATTTTATTATTGAGCATTGTAAATGGTTTTCAGTTATTTATTCTGCTTTTAAAAGCTGAGATGATTAAGATTGTATAAATGTCCACATTTGTGTATCATCATCTGTACACAGCTGACTGACTGAAATTAAAATCTCACCAAGTACCCACCCTTGATTTAGCAGCCTTGATTAGGATGTCATAGCTGGATGGTGGTGGTGAAGGATGTTTCCTGAGTACAGCACACTCTGAGAACTCATCATAGATCTTCTGTGCTACAGATATATTTGCTAACAACATGAACTCCTCCACCATAGAATTAGTCTCCCTGTGGAAACACGGTAAGAGTGCACAGTTAAACTTCCAACCAAATACAAATATTATTTAATCATAAATGATGCATCATTTTCCAAGACTAACAAAAAGAATGTGTTGTAGCTGCACTGCAAAAAATTATTAGGTTAACCCAGCAGTTCTCAATCCTGGTCGTCGTGCCCCCACCACTTTTTTTTCATATATTTCATACATTTCTCTTATCCGCCTTCAGAGGTTTGTTCAATATCATTCTACAGTATGTACTCATCCAGAACTTTTTTCAACCTCTAAAGACGCTCTGAGCTGCAGAAAAAGACGCCGGAGCTGGCGTTTATAAAAGCGCTCAGGACGTTTTTGAAAACACAGTTTACTCCATAAGATTACAATGTAAAACAGACGCTAGCAGCTTCGAAAAAGAAGTCAAGTGTAAACACGGGCTAAGTTTAATATTGATAATTTTTGTCCGTATATTCATTTACAAAACCGATCTGCAACTTACTAATGCTTGCTTTCGGAAAATAAACACGAACAAGTTTAAACAGTTCTCAATGTCAATTTCGAGGACAGAATGGCAAATTTCGTAGTTTTTTATAGCTAACTGAAACACACTATAAGCCTTTGAAAGACACTGAATATGAATATAAAATAAAATAAGTAACTTCACAAGTTTGGGAACTTTGGGCTGGCAACCAATCTCTAGCAAAAACACATGCATTTGTGCAACGAACACCATCACAGAGAGTTTTATGGTGCTGACAGACCAGTTCATCCTTTCTGATCTTAAACCGATGTGGTTTTCCATGCGCACGCAGTGCGTGGACATGACAGCCCAGGTCGAAACCGTAGCTATAGACTTATGGTAAAAAATCATTTAGTTTCCTTTATTATTTTTAAAGTGCATCGATTTTGGAGAGTTACAGTTACACAAATGAATATGTTTTGTAGCACACCGCGTTTCATTGTTTTGAATTGAGGCTCCGTAGATGCGCACTAAACAAGCCTAACACATTTATTTATTTATTTTCGTTTAAGAATTTATATATTCACCCTAGGCTAAGTTCAACGTTTTTTTTAAATGAGAAAAGACGTGGGGCCTAGTTCTTTTCTTAATGTAACTCATTGTCTTTCTGTGTTGGGCATTTAACAATAAAAAGTGCTTTAAAAGATCGACATGCCACCAACAAACATGTTATAATAATAACCCAGCAACAAGAACTGAATTTATGATTTGTGACTTCCTGGCTGTTGCTGATTTTTTAAGTTTTTAAACTGGATGAAACGCTTTATAGGCTAATTTGTTTCCACAAACTTGATTTTGATTTGTGTCCAGTTCTGCGCACAGACTCACATTTAAGCATAGCGTGACTCTTTCATTCAAAGCAACTCACAGTCTTAACACCTGTTTAGAGAAATAAAAGCTCTTTAGCTCTTTAAAAGTTTTTAATAAGAATGTGAGAATTGAATGTGATCGGATTGAAGGTGAAGAATGAACGGGAAATATTGCATGCCCTTTTGTGAGAATACCAGGCGTCTCTCATGCTCTGATTATCGCAGTGTTTTGGATCACATGTAAACGTGTACAGTCAAGAGAGAGTGGAGGTATGACTTTCACTTTAAACATGATTGTTTTTAAATGTTATTTGTTGCTTTGCACCAATCACAAAGACAATTTAACCGATTTGAGTCAATGACAACATTAAAAATGACAGAGTCAACGAGAGTCGATTCCTGTCTTGGAGTCGATTCCGACTTTAGGGACATTAAGAGTCGAGGAATCGACTCTTTTGGAGTCGACTCCCCATCCCTAATTGCATTGACTTATTTCGAATATTCGAATGAAATGCTTTTTCAGATATTTCTTGAAGAAATCAGGACAGTAGTGGTCAAAAGTGGACAAAATAGACGGTACAGCAGCAGGTGTAAACGGGTATCTGTCTCTTTCGTCCACTTGTGATCCATTGACCAAAACGCATCTTATTACCAGGCATAAACAGGGCCTTATAAAGACAGCAGGGAGCCACATCAGAGTGGCAGAAGAGCCACATGCGGCTCCAGAGCCACGGGTTGCCCACCCCTGGTCTAGTCAGTAACTATGACATGCTTGTAAATTATGTTTTGTACTCACTCAAGTAAGCTGCGGTTTGGTCATGAATGTGCTGCTTCTGCCGCTCACTGAACAGAGAAGACGCCAAGAGAGACATTTTTCCACTCACTGAAAGTTAAGGTTTATCCAAAAAGACGCTATTTGCTTTTCTGAAGGAAAAAACTCTGTAAACACAGCACCACTACACGCCTTTGTGTGTATGTGTGCACGAGACGTGGTGTGGTCTGTGACAGATGCATCTGCACCGCGAGTCTCGTCTGACCGTGCGCGCATTTTCCAAAACGAACCAGGCATTGTAAGAAAGCCAATGAATGGGAAACACACGCCCCTTCGCGATCATGTTAAGGGCAGGGGTAGTAGCCTACAATCACGCTCTAATGAAGGGAAATGACAAAACAGGGAGTGACAAATTGCCCTTATTGTAATCCGTCAAAATGACTGACGGTCTTCAGATTTTTCTGTCACTGGTAAAAAAAATCTGTCAATGACAGAGAATTTTCGGTTATCGCGACCTCTGCATTAGACATGGCCGTAGGAAAACTAAGACCTGTTTAAAATGATTTAAGACATTAGGCCTAAAATTTAGATTTTGGAATTTAAGACTTTCTAAGACCCCGCGGAAACCCTGTTATATGAGAAATGTTTGATCATATACAAAAAGCTTTTAACCTTTTGAGACGCACCAGTTCGTGGGTGGTATTGACGTCTTTACGTTGTTTACAATGACTTTATACCACGGGGCTGTTGAATGCTTCATTCTGATTGGCTGACGAACGTTCGACGGGTGTGCATTATTTTTCAGTTAAACGCACACCTATGAAGGTGTTCCAGGTCTGCTGACCGCATTACAGTTCCATATCACTTCGCCAAGTTTAGCCTACTGTCCACCAGTGAATATGTATTTAACAACAGACAAAGTGACAGGCAAATTCCATTGTCTGAGAAGAAATAACTATTAATATTTATGGACAGCATGAACATTTGAACAACAATGGCGAGAGCACTGTACAGGACTGTTCAGACGAAAAACTAAAGCATGTATCAAAGGTAACGGCAAACTACATGACACAATCAGCGGGTTAAAGATAAAACACGAAGCACAAAAATAACAACAACATCTTAAATTCGTCTGTGGAATGGGTAAACGGGACTTAAAACACGCAGGAAGCTTTCTATGCCACTGCGAGAACCGCAGCTGGCGCAGAAACCTCCATGTCACTTTTTTCTCTTAATACTTTTCTTATACGACAGGGGTGTTAAATACGACAAAACAAATCAAATATACGTAAATACTTGTCTTTTCACTCTCAGTGAAGCAAACGCTGTGCATGTGCACTGTCTGTCTTCCTCTCAATCTCGGAAAACTGCATATGCAGGCTCAAGCAACGCTTTCAGATGAGATGCGTAAGAAATTAGTCCTACCAGCAAGTGCATTCCGGGACAAATATATGGAATTCCAAAAGTGACATTAAAAAATAAATAAATACAAAAATAAATACCATGAAGAAATGTAAAAAAGCAAAAATAAATGAGTATTTATACTTTTATTTCCTTATTTATGGGTAATTATATATTTTTTCACGCTTATTTATTTTTTCATTTATTTATTTATACATTTATTTATTTCCACTTTTATTTATTTCCACATTTATTCATGTATATATGTATTTATTCCTACATTTATTTATTTTTACATTTATTATTTCTACATTTATTTATTTATGTATTTCTTTGTCTGTATGCTAATGAGTGGGGGCGTGTTTCACCTCAGACATTAGCAATCGATCTCAGAGCGGCGGTGCTGAAGCTTTGAGGCCACAGGGACACCTTGTGGTGTGACAACGAAACGAGGTTGACGAAGTTGCATAGAGAAGGCAATCAGTCATTTAATATCACCCTAACTGTATGTAGATAGGGTTACCACACATAGCCTACATACTCTTTATTAGGGACATTGCCGTAAAACATTATTCGGTCGAGATTTCTAAAATGTCTTTGCACACATGAACAGAAACTGCACAACAACAGGTCTGCTATGAGACACTTGGAAGAATACACTTGGACATGGAAGCGCGTGAAATTATCCACTAGTGATCACATTTATTGTAAATGCGCTGGATGGAGCTGATAAGAACTTGAGTTGTTTGTCGATGAGACTCGCACAAACCAGCTCAGAACGCCGAGAGAAACCAGCGCATTTCACTGAAGTCTACGCAAGCATTATGATCAATGCGTTTGAAACGCGTCTGCAAATACAGTTTACATTCGCGTTTCCTAACTTTGCAATGCATAACACGTGGCATTTCGAATGCTTAAATTATAACGCATATTTCCATAGGCGTAATTTGCGGGTGGACGGGTGGGTCATGTCCCCACCACTTTTTGCCAAAGTCAGTTTTGTTGCTTTGTAAGCAGAGGCAATTTCTAACAACTCCGCCCATCAGTTTCAGATTGGAACAGACAAAGTGTAAGAAAGGCACACGAACATCAACCTCTCTAGTGGCGTAGAGCGTAAAGCGTGTGTTACCTACTTCATGTCGTTGTGGGTTCTGGACTGCTGTCCTCTGAACTTTTTCCCTATCACATATCAGATTGTAAAGGTATTTATTTGTAATAAATGATGAAAATATTTGAAAATGGCTGTTCAAGTCATACATGTACCAAACATTTTGCGCTTAATTGCACTTTGATGCTATATATTCTTCCTTATTGTTCTCGACATGCCGTTGCTATCGTCTATTGCAAGATTAATTACATTTTGATACTTGATAGAAAACTCAAATAAATGGAAAAAGTCACAACTTGAGTTTGAGTTTCATGAGTTCAAAACAAAATTTAGAAAGTTTGCTGTATATTTGAAGCCTATCTGGCAATGCCCGTATAATAAGTGAAAATAAGATTTTTTTAAAGATATTATTTTTCCATCTGTTTCCCCTGTATAACTTGAATGTTTGTCCTTATTAGCAGGGGGTTCCCAAATGTCTCAATCCTTGACCCAGCAACAGGTTATCTGTGTCAAACACACATTTTTAACATGGGGAAAACACATTCGTTTCAGTAGTTTTTATTTTATCACAAATTAATACGTTTAATTACGTACGGCAACAGCCATCCTTACATATAATAAAGCACAACATGCTTTAAATGATCTATTAATGAAAACATGATATAGTTTAAAAACAAACGGAAGCAGATCTGATATGTGGAAATTTAGAATAGTTTAGCGGATTCGTACGGTGGCGTATTGCTGCCACGTATTTTTCCACTCTATGTTGTTAAAACGAGATAATATGTCATTTAAACGAAATAATTTTCTTCTGTAAACCTCATATTTTTCCCGTTTTAACGAGATATTATATCATTTTAAACAACATATTTTTCTCACTGGTTTCATTAATAGACAATTCAAACGGAATTGCATGAATTCGGTAAATTAATTCAGTTTTTTGACGAGATGGTTCATTAACTGAACTGGTGCTATTAACTGGAGTTTAATAAGATAAAACAATTAAAACTGTTCCTATTTATTTAATGTGCGCGCTTGTCCAGCACACGCGTTCTCTGTTCTGCAAAGAGCCACACTCTGGCATCATTAAAACATTAACGGTTATTTAACTTTTTTTCTTTATACCTCACAGATGTGAGAGTAAACACATTTTCGATCGATTTGGCGTGTTTAAATGAACGGACCCTGATGTTTGCGAGTGTGACTGAAGAAGCTTTTGATAGTTGTATCTAAAAAACGTACATCCTGCTAAACTTGTGGTAAAACAAGAATGTAATATTAAGCTTAAAGATAATATTTATTAATCTTTGTCAATAAATATCTGCTTTGAATCCTCTACATTGAGTTGAAGTCTTTGGTTATTTATGTCATTTACATCAGTAGCTTATCTGAATAAAGTGTCTGATGCTGATGTACAGTGCTGTGTTAAGTTTTATTAATCGTCATATTTTGTATAATACATATTTAACTAGAAAATTATTTAAATTATGCATAAAATTGAATCTTTAATGCACAGATTAAATCACAAATTAATTTAATCCTCCATGCGAGGGACGATGTGTTTAAATACAATTATAAAAACGATTTTAACTGTTTGGTTGTTGGGATGTACTCGTCACGTCCCATAAACGTTATTTGGTACGTCGTGGCAACGAATATGGTCCGGTCGTCACTGTGGTAGCTGAGCGGACCCATTTGAAGTGGCATTATTCCTCGTTGATGAACTAGACCGTTATGGGAAGCTTCGTGGATATAAACTACTACATCTCAAATGTATTCAGGCTGGATTTGTTGTCAGTCAAACATTTATTAAATATTCTGTATCCGTAAGCACAACTCAGAAGGGAAATCGCTCTCTTGATTTTGGCACTGTAAAAAAGAAATCCCGTAAAAAACGGATA
Organism: Triplophysa rosa; assembly: GCF_024868665.1. Lineage (NCBI taxonomy): Eukaryota > Metazoa > Chordata > Actinopteri > Cypriniformes > Nemacheilidae > Triplophysa > Triplophysa rosa. The sequence continues at coordinate 16,171,710 of NC_079893.1, read as the reverse complement.
AAGTAGTTGCAGAAAATTACCAGTACATTTTCCTTTATTTTATGGACATTTCCGTTAATGCTAAAATGCAATTTAATGCAGTGCAAAATGTAAAATACAGGTAAAACAACTGTAAAAATGAATACAGAAAATTCCTTCATATTAATACAGTATATTGTGCCCTATTTTTACGGATTTTTTAGAGTGTACTGTACAGCGGGCCGTGGTTCGAAAACATGACATTTTACTATGTCCACTAGAAAACATGTCGCTTTCACGTAATAGGTTAATGTGTAATTATTATGAGAGTCATATTATCCCTTTACTACGGTGGCGTATTGCTGCCACTTACATTTTATTTTTTCCACTCAAATATGTTGTTAAACGAAATAATATGTCGTTAAAACGAGAAAATATCTTATTTCGTTTAAACACATATCTCGTTTTAACGACATAATTGAGTGGAAAAATACGTGGCAGCAATACGCCACCGTACGAATCCGCTAAACTCACTATTCTAAATTTCCACATATCAGATCTGCTTCCATTTGTTTTTAAACTATATCATGTTTTCATTAATAGATCATTTAAAGCATGTTGTGCTTTATTATATGTAAGGATGGCTGTTGCCGTACGTAAATTAAACGTATTAATTTGTGATAAAATAAAAACTACTGAAACGAATGTGTTTTCCCCATGTTAAAAATTTGTGTTTGACACAGATTACCTGTTGTTTGGGTCAAGGATTGAGATCGTTTGGGAACCCCCTGCTAATAAGGACAAACATTCAAGTAGTTATACAGGGGAAACAGATGGAAAAATAATATCTTTAAAAAATCTTATTTTCACTTATTATACGGGCATTGCAGATAGGCTACAAATATACAACAAACTTTCTAAATTTTGTTTTGAACTCATGAAACTACAAAGTTGTGACTTTTTCCATTTATTGGAGTTTTCTAAACAAGTATCAAAATGTAATTAATCTTGCAATGATCGATAGCAACGCGCATGTCGAGAACAATAAGGACAATATATATGCATCAAAGTGCAATTAAGCGCAAAATGTTTGGTACATGTGTGACTTGAACAGCCATTTTCAAATATTTTCATAGTTTATTACAAATAAATACCCTTACAATCTGATATGTGATAGGGAAAAAGTCTCAGCGGACAGCAGTCCCAACCCACGACGACATGAAGTAGGTAACACACGCTTTACGCTCTACGCCACTGGAGAAGTTGATGTTTGTGTGCCTTTCTTACACTTTGTCTATTCCAATCTGAAACTGATGGGCGGAGTTGTTAGAAATTGCCTCTGCTTACAAAGCAACGGTAAATAGACACTCCGTATTTTTTATTTCTTCCAATAAGTGGTGGGGACAAAATTGACTTTGGCAAAAAGTGGTGGGGACATGACCCACCCGTCCACCCGCAAATTACACCTATGGAAATATGCGTTATAATTTAAGCATTCGAAATGCCACGTGTTATGCATTGCAAAGTTAGGAAACGCGAATGTAAACTGTATTTGCAGACGCGTTTCAAACGCATTGATCATAATGCTTGCGTAGCTTCAGTGAAATGCGCTGGTTTCTCTCGGCGTTCTGAGCTGGTTTGTGCGAGTCTCGACAAACAACTCAAGCTCTTATCAGCTCCATCCAGCGCATTTACAATAAATGTGATCACTAGTGGATAATTTCACGCGCTTCCATGTCCAAGTGTATTCTTCCAAGTGTCTCATAGCAGACCTGTTGTTGTGCAGTTTCTGTTCATGTGTGCAAAGACATTTTAGAAATCTCGACCGGATAATGTTTTACGGCAATGTCCCTAATAAAGAGTATGTAGGCTATGTGTGGTAACCCTATCTACATACAGTTAGGGTGATATTAAATGACTAGATTGCCTTCTCTATGCAACTTCGTCAACCTCGTTTCGTTTGGTCACACCACAAGGTGTCCACTGTGGCCTCAAAGCTTCAGCACCGCTGCTCTGAGATCGATTGCTAATGTCTGAGGTGAAACACGCCCCCACTCATTAGCATACAGACAAAGAAATACATAAATAAATAAATGTAAAATAAATAAATGTAAAAATAAATAAATGTAGGAATAAATACATATATACATGAATAAATGTGGAAATAAATAAAGTGGAAATAAATAAATGTGTAAATAAATAAATTAAAAAATAAATAAGCTGAAAAAATATATAATTACCCATAAATAAGGAAATAAAAGTATAAATACTCATTTATTTTTGCTTTTTTACATTTCTTCATGGATTTATTTTTGTATTTATTTATTTTTAATTAAGTCAATTCTGGAATCCATCAAATACATCATACAAATGATCTTGACATAAAAACATCTAACAACGTCTTGTCAGGTATGGAACAACGTCTTGTGGTACTCGGTACAACGTCTTGTGGTGTGATGACCTGGATAAGCGGATAAATTACGGAACGGCCGTTCAATTATCGAAAGTTAATGCACACCCGAGGTGTAACGGCCACTCCGCTTCGCGTCGTGGCCGCATTACCACCTCGGGGTGTGCATTAACTTTCGATAATTGAACGGCCCGTCGTCAATTATTCCTTACATATAGATTGCGGTCTAAAAATATTAATCCACAAACTACACATCGTTTGAAAGTAGGGATGCTCATATTGACCGTTTAACCATTAACCGATAGTAAAAAAATTACTTAAGTTAAATAATATTTTTTATAATAATAATAATATGTTTTTAAATAACTATTAAATCATACATGTTTTTAGTTTTCTGTATGGTGAAAGAAAAATATGCTAAACATGTGTTAACTCACGGAGCTTGCAGATGCGTGAAACCAGGTGTAAATGCCCTCCGAAACGTTTTCGAGACAGATTAAAATCCAATCACGCAAATCGCTTGACGGAACTGGACAAGTGTAATTCATCTGATTGTTGAGGCCACATTTATCAGGGCTTTACTCCTCCAAACGGAGTGCGTCACTGTCAGCCTTGGTCAGGTTCGTTGTTTTAAATGTAGACACGCGACAATCGCGCTCACAATGAGCTGTGGCATTCTCTGTCTTCCCGGCGTGTCTATACGCGAAATGAAGCTCAGCAAAGCTAATAGCGGAGCTACTGCAAGGAAATTTCGGTGCTAGCCATCAATTTATCCTTTACATAAACTCATGGATCTCATGGATGCTAAGCAAGCATCGGCAGTGCACTTTGGAAAAGGAGAAGAAAACGGCGACCCGTCGTTTCCCTGCCTTCTTTTAGACGTGACGTAAAATTACAAATGTGAACTATGAATAAGTAACAAATAATGTTTGTATTTTGGGTGGGTATAGCAGATCGAATTTATATATATGTTTAGCTAAACACATTTATGCCCTCTTTGGATATTAATCCTGGCTGGTGGAAAGCAAATGAAACGCGCTTCCTGCATTCCCGGGACATCCGTGCCATCTGAAAGGGTGTTTTTTGCCACGGGTCTAATTGTCAACAGGCTCCAGATTGTCCCCACAACACGTAAACATGTTATTTTATTAAATAAAAACTCCACGCTTTGGATTGAGGTAGACCTGCTATTTTTATTTGATGAAAAAACTTTCTGACAGAAATAAACTTCGCCTTTTAAGTTGTTTTCTTGCCTGTTTATTTTATGCTTTGGAATTATATTATTTTAGAATCATTTTCAATATTATAAGAAATGTAGGGACAGTTGTTGATTTTTTCATTTATTGCTGAGTTGCATATAGCGCATTAATGTTTTATTCGCTCTGTGTTTTGTGCAAATTGAGAAATACAGTACAGCGAGTGAGATCAGGGTGCCTGTGCAAAACTCTGCTCGTGCCCGTCATTCATAAAGGCAAAACCAACTCTAACATGATTTAGCTTTATTTCCTTTAAAACCGAATGTGCTCTATAATATCGTTGGATTATCAGCATATATCCCCCATATAGAATAAATACCACTGCAAACACAGCTGCGTTTCTCCGATGTTATTAAGTTATAAACATTCACGTATACATATTGGTAGGCTACATTCACATACATTGGGGATATGTTGTCATAAATCAAGAAATGTTTCTGCAGTAGGCTTTTTAAAGTTCTTTTAAATGTGGCAGCCGCAGCAAGTGCGCGTTCAGAGCCCCGTTCATGAATTGTATTGTCGTGAAAGCGTGGTCTGTCAAAACACAAAAACATTAGAAATTAAACTATTGATCCAGTTTACCAAATGAAAGCATGTTGTGAAATATATGCCATGGAATTAAACAGGACGTGATGAGATCGGTGGATAGCCACCAAAACAGCGGGTTATATAAACATTGACGAAACATTGTTTCTTTCTTTCTTTGTTTTACGCCTCATGATTCTTATATCATTTGTTTCAGAAACAGCCTTTCTACCATTAGAAAGTAAACAGATCATAATATTAAATCAACCAAGCAAAAATGAGGTCAGTGCGGTGCGAGGCAAGAAACTTGCAACTTTAGCCGGGTTCTTCTCTCTGTGTGAATATTTTTCGCATCAGCCAAAATATCAGAAACAGTTTATTTGTTTTGTAGCTCAACTTCTGACAAGTTAAACATCTTATTTGGAATACATTTTAAAACAAAATAATTCAGCTCTCTAATGAATTGGAAGGCTCAATGTGAGACTCTTGCAATTGGCATGAGCAGAAGCAGCATTTAAAAGGTGATTTCTAGCGCAGTTTAAGCTTAGGAAACTAAATGTATGCTATAGTGGATGTCAGGTTTAATTAATGATCAGAAATGCTGTTTAATTGTGATTTTGCCATCGATTTTAAAAATGAATGTTGCCAGCTTATACTTTCCAGTTATCTGAAGCCTGCACTTTAAAAGAGATATTCAGCTCTTTGTTACTGCTCACACAACCCCCACCTCCTGCTGCAGGAAGAAATAACCCACCGAACAGAAGCGTCTATATTGAGAAGTTGCATATTTAAAAATAGATTGAAATGTAAACTAGGGATTTTAACCTTAATTGCTTTATAAAGTGATGTATTGATAATGAAGATATGAAAACATTTAGTTGTTTATCATTTAAACGAGAGGTCATTAGTGTTTTAATATGCAAAATAATTGAATATGTTATGCAAATTAGGAGCATTATGATTATAAAATGCATATTTTGGCAAAGATGTTCCGTTTTGTTTATGTTTGGAGTTTAGTTTATCAGTGTTACAGCATCTTACGTTTAATTGTCACCCTGCAGGTAAGACATTAATTGTAAGCTCTGCTCTTTCTAAAGGCCAAACATTTACACCTCTCCCCATCCCCGTGAACTGAGAAGTGGAATCTGTTTTTAAGGGTGTACTCACATATATCCCGGTTGCTCTCAACTGTGCACGAGCGCGATTCCCCCCTCCCCACTCCCCTGTGCTCACATTGCTCTTTACCATCCACACCAGGGCACGCGTTCATCGATGCGACTGCTTCGAGTAAACAAACAAAGCGATCCCTCTCAGCACAACGGAATCCATAGCAATGTTCAGCTTGGGGCTTATTAGAGGTGTTTAACTTCATGCACACGCTGCACGGACCGATTTTCTTAAATGATGTCATTGTCGTACGAGAGCGATACGAGAGTAAACGGCTCATTATGCTTTTAAATCACCCTCGCGTACTTATTATCATAAAGCCGATCATTACACACAGCGTTGCATTATGTTTGACAAACCTAATATCTGGAGTAGTTTTTGCCGCGGCGACACACGCCTGCACGTGTAGTGTGCTGTGTATCAGATGTTTTTTACGGCTGAATCTCGGGGAGGAACTGACACTCGCATAATTTACATCATGCTTTCAGTTCCGCGCTCATACTGCCCCCTTTTGCAAACCAAACCACGCTCCAGCCCACCTCTTCCAACCAGGCCAGCAGTAAGTGAACCGCGCCTGAGCGTGGTTGCGAGCACTCACACTAGTCAATCGAACCAGGCTTTAGGGGTCAAACACGCCCAGGCGCGGTTCGATTGGGACAATGTGAGTAGGCCCTAAAAGCCTGTAGTCTACTGACATGAAATTAAAAACAATGCTTGTCATTTAAACGCAGGTCAATACACTATTTCGTCACACTTTAATTGAATACTGATGAAACGGCCTATAAAGTGCATATTTTGGCAAATATGATGTTTGACAAAATATTGACAAAGAAAACGTGTAGCCAGTGAGAAGACGCTTACAACGGTGTACATGATGTTTATTTATGTGTGTGGTTTTAAATTTTTATTGCTCACTGGACCATTCACAAGCGAAACAACCTCTGACACAGCTGTTACACAAGAATGATGGCGCTTTCGTGGGTGGATTTTAAATGGCATTTCTGCCCACTACAGAGGGAACACTAGACAAGGGAACATGATACGATGTCACATTTTGAGACACTATTGAGACGCTATTTCCCCAACAGTTCACGCATCAAGAGCTCTGAATATCAAAGTGAGTAGGGCGTAGGGATTATCACCTTCGATTGAAATTCACCTAGTGTTGTTATCCTGTTAATGGATCCTGTTAATCAGTGAAATATCAGCATATGTAAAAAAAAAAGACGTCTTTAAAGCTATCTCGGTTCTATATGGCTAGTGGTCATCAATGAAATATCAGCATATGTAAACAAACAATTTTTTTTTTCCATGGCATTTAACAGGACTGTTTTTGACTATTTACAGTACGGATTCAGCCTCAAGTGTAAAGTGGATTCTTTATATTTATCCGTTTTCACTTTAATTATTTATTAAAGGGATAGTTCACCCAAAAATGAAAACTGTCATGAATTAAGGGCTTTTCAGACAGCACGCGATGCGATTAAGCGATGCAAATGACCAACGAACTTTGCTTTCACATTAAAGGAGTCATATGACACGGCTAAAACGAATATTATCGATTGTTTTAGATGTAATGCAATGTGTATACACGATTTAAGGTTAAAAAACGCTGTATTTTCCACATACCATGCATGTTTGTATCTCCTCTTTGCCCCGCCTCTCCGAAACGCGCAGATTTTTAACAAAGCTCATCGCTCTGAAAAGCGAGGTGTGCTATGATTGGCCAGTTAACCAGTGCTTAGTGATTGGTCGAATGTTGCAAACGTGTGACGGAAATGTAACGCTTCTTACCATATTTGGAACATCAGGTTCCAAAGCAATTGTGCAGACAGGTACGGCCACCTTACTTACGTATACATTTGGCCGGTCTTAGTCAACTCATACAACGAACTGACGTGGATTTGTGGGGGTGTAGTTACACGAGGCATTTCAGGCAGGTCTGTGTGAGCATTCCGCTCTTATTTAATTTCCCTAGGTAGTATTTTTAGAAAACATGGAATTCAATTCCACTGCTATGCTGATGACACTCAGCTTTATCGGTCTGCTAAACCCGCTTCAAACTTCCCTCCACCTATTCTCTCAGAATGTGTAGCTGAGATTAAAAGGTGGTTTACATCCAATTTTCTTAAACTGAATAGCAGCAAAACGTAAATTTAGCTTATTGGTTCGAAAACCACTATGATTAAGCCGAAATCTCCTTCAATGATCTTTGACGATTTACCAGTGTCTGTTTCCAACCAGGTCAAGACCCTAGGTGTCATCTTTGATAGCACCCTATCATTTGACCACACATAAATAAGGTAGTTCGCTCTGCATACTTCCACCTACGAAATATAACCGCCTTCGCTCGGCTCTTACAGCAGAGAGTACAGCGACATTGGTTCATGCATTAGTCACTTCGAGTATCGACTACTGTAACTCTCCTGTACGGTCTGCCGTCAAAGCTCCTCCACAAATTAGTTGGTCCAGAACTCTGCCGCACGAATCATCTGTCGGACCCCTATAACTGAGCATATTACTCCCTCATTACAACATCTACATTGGCTTCCGGTTAAACATCGAATTAATTTCAAAATCCTACTTCTTGTCTATAAAGCATTAAACAACTTGGCTCCTCCGTATCTAGCAGAACTCCTACACAACCACACTCCAACTCGCACTCTCAGATCATCCTCTGCACTTAACCTTGTTCTTGCTCGAACTCGTACTACCATGGGTTCTCAAGCTTTTAGTTATGTAGCTCCTCACCTCTGGAACTCGTTACCGCAGGACATTAAGAGTAGCAAAAGTCTTTGTTTTTTTTAAATCTCGTCTTAAAACATATTTTTTTAGGCAGGCTTTTCTGTGATTTTATATCTGTTGTAGCCTGTATTAACTGTTCTTAACAATGATTGTTAATATTGATTGTTGTTCCTGTACGGTGTCCTTGAGTGTCAGTAAGGCGCCTATGAATAAAATGTAGTAGTAGTAGGGCTGGGCGATATATCGATTTTTAAGATATATCGATATATTTTTTCAACGTGATGCGGGATAAGACAATATCGTTAATATCGATATGGGGTGTGTTCAACTTGAAGCGGCTCTGTGGTGTCTGACGTGCGCAGTACCCATGCGCTCTGCGCGTGAACTGGACGGACACCGCAATTTACATGTTTTAAACTTGTGGTGTGCAGCTGTATGCAGGGTTTTTCCTGCATAGAGAAATTGTCGTGTCAAATGTCGTGCCGCCTCAGGCTCTCGCCAAAATTATGTTGTGAGTCTTCACAAGAAATGCTGCGTGCATTTAACAGACTGTCATTTGTAACTGCAGTTGCGACATTACGCACTTTAGCACTGAGGCGCTAAAAAGAGATGCAGAACAAGAGCCAGCCTGTGTTTCACGGCTGTTTGTTTTGCATCCAAGTACATTTAATTTCTTGAAATTTCTTAAATTAACATGACGTACATCATTGTAATGTCTTTAGCTGAGCAATTGGATCGTTGAATCAGCATATACTGTACACAGCGAGTTCGCCAGTATGAACGCACATTGCGTTCAGAACGACTCGCACACGAATGACTCATTTGAACCGATTAATTTAAACTATTGAACTTTTCAGTCACTAGCGAATATAAGAGATCATTGAATCATTTAAAGTGAACCACAGAGAATGAAAGATGTGAATGAGCTTTGCTCATTTTGAAAGACTGGTTAATTCAGTTGGCTATTGTGGGCTGAAAAGTTAGTTGAAAATGATAAAAATGCTTTATTTGATTAAAAAAACATTTCTGTTTGGTTGAATAAAAGTAATGTTTTATATAACTTAATAATTGTCATTTTTATCTAATTTTGTTAAAACTTTTAATATGTCAAACTCAAAGTCACTTTGGTTAAGCCACTTAAAGGTAAGGTAGGCGTACGTGTGTGTGTACAAGATCAGGATGGCACCACCTCCGCCTCATTTTGAGCCAGGAAAAACCCTGTGTATGTTTTCAAATAGGGAAAAAAAACCCTGTCATTGAATTTCTTTTCACAAGCCATTTTAATAAAGGTGATTGTGACATCTCACATGAGGCTTTGACTTGCTAGTAAACATTTATTCCACTTTGTTGAAAATATTGATATACATATCGGATATCGCCTTTCATCAAAAAAATACAGAGATATGAATTTTGGTCAATATCGCCCAGCCCTAAGTAGTAGCATTCGCCTTTAGCATCTTTTGTTCCGACACTTTAATTTTTGCAATTTTACGTGTCTAATTCATGCATGGACAACTTATAACAGACTAAAGACACAGAAAAACACGTATTCGCGCCTTTAAGGGGCGATGGGACTGATTGCAAATGACGGAAAATTAGGTCCAATCTAATCATCATGAACGATTGGTGGGTTTTTAAAACTTTTAACATTTGATTATTTAGCGAGGCAATGAGTTCTATATCATGCCGCAGAGCATCATAACTTTCAATAAAAGCATAACGCTCCTCTGAACTCCTCGCGATCTGGGTAGCTTGAATCTGAGCTCGAGAGGTTACCATAGAAACGTAGTTTGCCATTGATTGAACAACCTGAAGTATATTTCCGATAAATATTATGTTTTTTAACAATCAAAGGTTGGTGAAGGGTAAGACAAAGGCCGGACTTACAATTGGCCTTGACTGGGCACCAGCCCAGGGGCCCCGCCTGCTCTCGTTCATTTGATTTGTTCAGTTATATGCCAATCATTTTATTTTTCATTTAAACTTTGTGCATTGGCCTACGAAGGTTCAATAGCACTGCCTTATGTAAGGAATGATGTCGTTTAATTGGCTAAACGTTCCGTCAGTCATGTTGGCGTTTCCTGATTGGTTATTTGTGGATTCTATCCATCATGTTTTCCTCAGTTGAAACCTGTCTGCCCGTGCTCGTTAAGACGCTTGTTCTAATGGCTGACAAGCGCAATCACAGTGCCGCGCTTAAAGAAAACCAAAAACTGAGAGACAAGAACGCGAAAGAACAGCATTTAGAAAATAATGATTCTTTACACCCATGGCACCACACCTTGATCTTTAGGCAGAGAATCCAGAGCATACCTGTCAACACTCCCGTTTTTAACACCCATCTCCCGCCAGCCCTCCGGTTTTATTTCAGTTATTTCTCCTTTGAAACTCGCGGACCGACGGGAGCCGGAACGTGTTCACTGGGTGGCTCTGTGGCTTGAGCCGCTGCCCATTTGCCCTCACAGGCTGGCGCCCTTTGGTAGACAAAGTAGAGTGGAGAGGATTCACATTCGCGCGAAAAACTGTCTCTGAATACACCGCTATATGATTCCACTCCGCATTATCCGTTTGACGCTCGCTCCTCACAGTCTGTGTCCGCTCACTGAACACGACAGATCGGTTCATCCACAGGTAGATGCAGTAGAGTCTACTAGCTGTTGTTGTTGTTACACTTTCTTTGCTTTTACAAAAAACGTGTTATGAAAAGTGTTGTGTTCTGCAGACATCTCTGAATAAAAACTGGTAATATAGAGTTTATTTCTAATATTTCCCGTTCTGTGACCATAAACGGTTCTTGTAAATAATATGCAAACACTGTTAAATCCATCCATGTAAATAAAAAATAAAAACATTCTGCTAACTAATAAACAAAGTTAAAACAACCGAACTACGGGACGCGTGAAGGGACAAACTGCTCGTGCTTTTTCAAACTGCGTTTAGATAGTTATTTCATTTCTGACGTTGAGATATCTGACAAAATGTAAATGCTAAATTAAGATGATACCTTGCAGATATACCATTCATGGATTCATGGCCTGTGAGCTGCATTAAACAGTGTTTTAGATTTACATTTAAGAATTTGACATTAAAACGATGTTATGTTAGTCATAAAGTAATTAAAAGATTTAAAACGATTTATAACAGAGGGGTGCCATATTTGCCCTGCACAACCTCAGTTAACTAGACTTTACAAAACTATGGACCCATCTCATTATTATGAAACTATTTAAGCCATAATAAGACGTTTCATCTCATTATATGAATACAATTTTAATGTATATTTCAAACTCATACATCTGTCATATGCTTTACTGATGGAATTGCAATAGAATACTAATATACTTTTAACACCTTACACCGTTGCATTTGTTAACATTAGTTAAGCATTAGATTACATGTCTGCATTTGTTAATCTTTATTTTCAGTATTTACTAATATTTTTAAAAACATTGAACATGCACCATGAACTAACATGAACAATTGTATTAGGCATTAACTAACAATAAACAAGATTAATAAATGCTGACTGTATTGTTCATTGTTGGTTTCATGTTAATGCAGGGGTTCGCAAATTTTAGATCCGAGACGTATAATCTCTCAAGATCCTCCAGAAATACAGGGAGAACACACACATTTGTTCCTTTTTAGTAGTTTTCTTATTATGGATCAATAAATTTAATTTTAATATACATAATGGTAGGGCTTTATGATTATGTCAAAAACTGTAGTCCCCTTGATATTGTAATGTTGATTATTAATGTTGGATTTTGCATTTAAGTATGTTTGAAACTTCCTACACACTATAAATGCACCACTTGTGGCTCCCACTGTCAAAACAAGCATTATAAACGTGTAAACCAATGAACAAGTGTCATTGTTGGTCAAAACATTTACTAATGCTAACAAACATATGATTTTAAATAGTACGGGGGCCCCGAAAACAACTCAAGCCCAGGGGCCCCCATCCTCCTAAATCCGGCCCTGGGTAAGACACCTGGCGAGCCACATGATTTTTGAAAAGAGCCACGTGCATGCAAGTCCATAGGTTCCCAACCACAGCACTAGAGTAAGCCTACATTAACTCATGAATCAGGTTGGATTTGGCAAGGCGGTGGCTATATCAGCTCTGCAGCAATAAAACCAGATGTTTCGCAAACTGTGTTGGCAGGGAGTGATAAATGCTCTAATATGGTGATCTCAGTGAAGATTTTTCAAACCATCAGATTAATCTATGCAGAAAAGAACAATTGACACTACAGAACTACTCTGTGATAAACAAAAGCATTAAGCTTTATTAATATATGATGTAAACAATGTGAAACAAATGTGCACAGAAAGAAATACAGGACTTACATTAGTTCTTTGGTCTGCAGATCTATGGGATCATGGGTTTCACTGTCCATGTGAAAACGTACTTCAGGAGACGAGAGGGTCAGTGCTCTGAAAAAATGGTTAAATGAACGGTCAAACTGCATAAGTATGTTACATTAGTTATTTATAACTTTTTATAAATGTGTTTTTAATTACAGATGTAGTTAGTAAAACAGATATTAAATACCCTTTTTCAGTCCTCCGGCCTTTTAAAATCTTGGCCAATTTGTTAAGGCATCGCAGACTTTTTGTGATGTCATCATTTATGTTGGTGTCATCAATTCTCATCTGAGCTTCTGCATAGGTAAGGGAGGCCTAAACTGACAATAACACTTTTAAATTCCAAACCTATATACAGCTTTCTTTTAAACCTAATTGGAAGTTAGATGCACACCTTGGAGTTGATGACACTCTTTGTAAAGCGAATATTGAGGACTTCAGCATTGTGGTTCATCTCCCAAATGCATGAAAATGCTAACCTGGGGGTTTAAGTGATCATCAGACAGCAGTTGATGATCTGTATTTACTTTCAAGTAAATATAGAGTAGAACATTTCTACAGCTGACAGTTTCACAGAAAGCACACTAAAAAAAATACTTTTACCTCTCGACATTGGACCGCAGGGAGCACAGATTTGAACTAAGCAGTTCAGGGACCATGTCAATTCTCTGCCAAAGGAAACCATTAAAGGAATAGTTCACACAAAATAATAAAAATAATATTAATGAACATTTATTTATATAGCACTTTTCAGACATGAAATGTAACTCCAAGTGCTTAACAAGCACAGAAACAGTAAAATATTTAAAATGACAAAATAATAATATAGCTGCAAGCAGTGATGGTGAATTTGAAAAATCTTTTTGCAATTTAGCATCTTCCCCTCCTGTGTAAGATGTTGTCTATACCTAAAGAGCTACTGCGTGTGACAAATTTCATGACATTCTAAGAATAACAAGACGCTTTTTAACATATCACAGAATATTTTACAATTTTATATCAGCTATGTCTCTACATTATTCTGACTTGGGTAAATATGAAAGGACGATTTTGAAGTATTTTGTGAATGACATATGAAATAAAGTATTTTTGTTGCCAGTTGGTGGCACTATACCCAGAAATTACCATAGCTACATCAATATGATCAGACCCCATTACTTAACATACAACCCAAATTTGATCAATAATGTCAATAAAAAAATTGTATGCAGTAGATATAAGCACTTCCTCTTTGCATGACTTTGCCATAAATGTATTGCCTTGCCATGGCAACACTGTTTGAGATATCAAAAATTTGTTCGCAATTTAGTATCTTCAATGTCTTGACATCATGTTTACTAAATTTGGTGACAATAAGATGAATCTTCTAGAAGGAGTATTTAAAAGTGAATAGTTTGGTTCACCACATGCAATTGTCAAAAACATGTCCACCTTAAATCCAAAATAACCATGGGCGGAGCTAATGCGTGTAATCTTGAACGTTGTTCGGTTTGGTGATATCAATATATGTACCTAGTTTGGTAACTCTAGGGAAAACTAACACCGCCATTTTAGTCGAAAGGTGGTGCTACAGAGCCCCCCTGCGACGCCCATTTCTAAGCTTTTTTTTATTGCACCTGGCTAAAGGCACCAGCAGTATCATGTGTCTAAATTCCATGAAATTTCAAGCATTTTAAGACATTTTTAAGCACTTAAATGCAATGGCAAAACACAAAAATATTGCATTTAGGTCTGATGGATTGCCGTGGCAACACCATTCGACATACAAAGATCCGTTCGCAATTTAGCATCTTCAATGTCTTGGCATCATGTTGTCCAAGTTTGGTGGCAATCACAAGAACCCTCTACGAGGAATATTTAGAAATTCACTACATGCAACGGTCAACAGGCATGTGATCAGCCAAGGACAAAAAAGAAGGAAAACTGCATGCAGTCAAATGTGTTTTTGACTATCTCTGGAAGTGGTAGAAAGTGGACAAGCTCAAAATGTTTCAAACCGTGTTTACATCTGTATTTAGCGTCATCCACTTGCAGTGTTGGGAGTAAGGCATTACTTTTTAATTTTCAATTTTACTCTGTACATGTTCAGTAATGCTTGCGTTACAACAAACTTTTCGCCTGCGAGACATTTAACAAATCAAAAATCCCGCAAGTAAGTTCTATTTCATGTTCGTGAATAGACGCGTGTGGTGTCATTCATCTCCCTCTGGCTGGTGGAACTTTGTATTTTGTATTGTAACACGGCATGATTTCAGCCTCTGAGCTCGAGGTCCGAGGCTATTGGCCCCGCCCGGTTCGCTGTAAGCCCTAGCGTTGCCAGGGTCGCTTTTCCCACACAATTGGGCTATTTTGAAAATGCAGTTGCGGGAAAAATTATGGAGCCGCGGGTTGCGGGTTTTTGGGCTACTTTCCTAATGTACTGCGGCCGCCAAAATTTTTATTTATATTCTAAGGATAAATGTTAATTGATGAGATTCTTAATGTGTATTCATACGCCGATGTGTGGGGAACGAGCGTCTGAAAGGCAGGCTACAGTACAGGGAGTGACGTGGGAGCACAGCTCAACCAAAGAGGAAAATATAGCGGTGGTATTAGACAATGCATCTGAATTATGTTTTTACCAATGTTTCGTACTAAGGTGCATGTCACGTTGCACAATGAAAGAAATCACGAGTGTAGTTATATCACGTTTGAGCAGCGCTATACGCAGTCTAGAATAACTAAAACATTGACGTACTTGTACACATTATACATAAGAAATAACCATGGTTAAATGTATTGCATAAGCAAGTTTTTGCATGTCTTAGGAAGAGAAAACTCATTTCTCGTCCATTTCCGTGCGTGGCCTCGAGCACACATGGGATCTTTTTTAAAGGGACACTCCACCCAAAAATTTAAATTCTGTTATGGATTTCTCACCCTCTAGTTGTTCCAAACCTGTATAAATGTCTTTGTTCGGTTGAACACAAAGATATTTGCTAGAATGTTAGCAACTGAAAATTCTTTGGCATCATTGACTACCATAGCAGAAAAAAATTATAATGGTAGTCAAAGGTGACCCAGAATTGTTTGCTTTCCAAAATCTCCCAAAATCTGTTCAAATGAGTTCAACAGAACAAAAAATATATACAATACCTAGGAAACCATTCAGATAAGTATATATAGCAATAAATATAACCCTAACCCTAATCTTAGTATTTTTGTATTTTCAAACAATCAACCTCCTTATTAGACTGCATGGATGGGCAGTGTTTCAAATACATCCATTTGAAATACAAAATACTATTGTTTTGTAATAGTATTTGTATTTAAATGCATTTAATCTTAGTATTTTTTGTATTTATTTTTGTAAAGCCCAGTTTATTCAAGAAATCAGCAGTCTAATAAAGAGGTTGATTGGCAAAAAGTATTTTGTATTTTGAAAATACAAAGACATTTTGTCATTTTAGAATGTTAAGTTCTACTTCTGTAGTTATTTTGGTGAAAGTAACTCAAAAGTAATACAGGAGTCATGTAACGTATTACAATTCTGAGACAGTAATATTGCAAGGTAAGGGATTACTTTTTTAATAACAGTAACAAGTAATCTGTAATGTATTACAGTTTGGAAGCAACTTGCACAACACTGTCCACGTGTGATCTGATCGACCAAAATGGTGTAAACAGGCTCTGAATCATGAAGACACTGCTTGACTGCTGCTGCATGAATAGGAGGCCTCTTTACTGAAGTGAAAGGGTTAGCAAACAATGAAGCATGCTCTGCTGGACAAACCAAGTAATTACAGCATTTTATCTGCGTTTTATGTTCTGTAATGTTCATATCGGTGGGATATCTGCTGCTTATATGCTAATGCAGATATATCTGCAACAGGCTCATATTGACCAATGAAATCGGCCAAACGATAAATCGCCATGGCTCTATTTATTTGTACAGTAAAGAGTATAAAGTGTTATTTTACATATGATTATCTGATTTCTGTACTTGATAACTACTGTTAGGCCAACCTGATACACCTGAAAAACACTGTTTATTTCGTCAGTATGTCTGCTTTATTAAATTAATTTGTGCTATTCCTCGTAATTTGATTATTTGTTCTTATTTATTACTGACTGATTAGTTGTCTTTGACAGTATTTGAAATATGAATAGCTAGACAATATTATTTAGGGACGCATTGAATTGAAAATTCTTGGCCGAAGCCAAATAAAAATGAAACACTTGGCCGAATACCGAACATGGCTTTTCGTATTTATTTATTTAGCCAATTTTTTCACTATTGCATAAACTGAATGGTCAAAATGTGCTTTTCAGATTTTGTCTTGCTTTTCAATATAATACAATATAACGTAAAATAAAATTGAGCAAAACAAGTAGGCTAAATTAAAACAAAAATTGAGCCCTCTCCCTCCTTGAATAGCTTATATTAGGCCTATAACTGACTGCTGAAAGAATGTACTGTACTCTGTACCCCTAAAACAAAACACTTCATTAAAAAGTGTCATTCAACATTATAGGCTAAAAATATGAATAACCGAAAACTGTTGGATTATTATAGGCTACACTGCAAAATGATTTAAAGAAAAAAACATCCATGCAAGCAATTCTGACTGACAATCATTTCAGTTCACGTCTCTCCTCCAAACTCTGCCCACAAAAGCTGACTGTTCTCTCAGAAGGTGCACTTGTGGCCGGGATGCACAGAACATACTTTGACAAGTTGTTTGGTAGAGGGAACTGTGTGCATGCGACCACTGTATGATGTCAAACGATGTCGCGAGCGGCGGGGCTACTGTCAGACCGCCCGCTCCAGTCTGAAGTACACAAGTTACCAACCGGTAAAGATGCTTTCATTCAGAAATTTACTCAGGCACAGCATGTTCCGTGCTGTGTCTTTCTCTGACACTTATTATATGCTCCACACACTGTCGACAAGTTTGCTGCATTAATAAAGCGCGACTCTCTCTCTCTGTGGTGGTTGCTTCTTGATCATATCCCATGCCATGTGATTTTTTTGCTATTTTCGGTTGCCAGATATTCGGTGCATCCCTAATATTATTTATTTATTATTGGTGGCAGTGCCAGTATTTTAATCACTGGGTGTGATGTAATGACTTCCGACCGTTTCACAATGCACACGTAAACAGTGCGTAAGAAGCATGTATTTTTTTCGGCGCCTACGTTAACAGTTGAGGGCATTCAAACTGCACGCATAATCAGTGTGTGGTCACGCAGCAGAAGCAGCAGTGCCATGATCATTTCGGCCTATTTTTGCTGCGCTGCTCATGCTCAATTACAGCGACAGTCCACTATTTATGGTCAAAATGCAGATGGATTGACAGGAAAAGTAACACTTTTACCTTTAAAGCATGTAAGTGGTGTCTAATGTGTTTTTAACTGTCGCCATATGTCTTCCAAAAACGCTTTTGTCAGGAGTTTTTTGGCCATAACTACAACAGAAGTTGTAGTTGTAGTCAAGTATATCTTAAAGCTATAGTTCATCCAAAAATGAAAATTCTGTCATTTACTCACTCTCATGTAATTTCATACCTGTATAAATTACTTTTTTCCGATGAACACAAAGATATTTGGAAGAATGTTAGTCATTTTCAGTTCCAGGACATCATTGACTACCATAGTAGGAAGAATTAAATGGTAGTCAAATGCGCCCGAGAACTCTTTGTTTTCCTAAATTCTTCAAAATATCTCACTATGTGTTCAACAGAACAAAAAAATACAATATTTTTTTTCATACTATGGTAGTGGATGATGTCTCAGAACCTAAAATTGCTAACATTCTTCCAAATATCTTTCTCTCTGTTTATTACAACAAAGACATGTATACACGTTTGAAAAACCAGAGGGTGAGTAAATGATGACAAATTTTTCATTTTTGGATGAACTATCCCTTTAAATGTTATGCTTATATTGCATATTACTGAGGGGAAAATGTTCGCATTACGCTGTCAGTCTACTCTCTGAACCCCTCTGTCATCATATCCTTCTAAACAACAAATAAACTACTATGCTAAATGACAATGTAAAAGTACATAGTCATCATGTTACATGTTTCTATTGCGTATATGTAAGATAAAAACAATCGCATCACAGGTCAATCACTCTCTTGTAGAGTCTGGCATTACCAAATGTTGGACCATGTCATGTCATAAAACTTCCCCCTCACCAGTTTTGCAGACCTCGCTCGGGGGTCGCCTAGATCACAGAGCCTAATAGCCTGATACCTGGTGCTTCTTCAAAGTTTTATGATCATCATCTCTCCAGGGGTTCCAGAGGCCCTTTTCTTAGCAGTAAGCCGTTAAAAGACCATATCACCTCTCCCCCCATGATGCTAGCCAGAGGAACTTCTGTGACAAAAATCCACTAAACTGTCCTTTTCTATAAATATATCGTCGCTGTCGGGCGGAAACCTCCTATGTCCAAATTTGGTCAATTTCATATTTTTTTACAAATCGATGCTATTGGTCAGTCCCCATGTGGGTCTGTTATTTTTACAAATTATTAACCATTCTAAAGTGTTGAAAATAGCTTGAGAGCAAATCTCTTAACTCCATTGGACACTTCAGCTGTCTGAGAAGTCTCGTAACTCCACCTCTTCTTCACTCCGCGGGAGCTTCTCGGCATTACGTCTCCTGATTGAAGGTTTTTTAGACAATAACGAGTGAAAATAGTTAGGTTAGATACATTTGAGTAGGTCTGTTTTGTAAAAAATCGATAGCTGTAATGCTTCGGTGCAGAAGTAAGTCCATGAGCCACGAAGGTAAGTTTGCGAGCAGATTCGGCTAATTTCCGCCTATTAGACAGCCTGTTTAACGTTTTATTTTGGTATTGCATCACTCATAGCTCTAACGTTTAAAATAGAGTTTAGGAAGATGTATGTAACCACAAACATTAGCCTCGTCTCTTGTCAAAAAGGCTCAACACGACCGCAGACTTTGATGAACACTGCTGGCAGCAGCGACGTCTGTGTCCGTACCATTCTTATCAATGACAGCGTAATCTCGTATCTCCCTACTCCCAAGTTATAAACCTTGTATCTCCGATTAAACATGGTTTTGGGGAAATGTTGTGTTAATGTTGGTACACAACAGTATATGATAGCAATATAAGGTATAATACCAACTTTAACGATACAATGTTTAATAACTCAAAAAATATTAAGTTTTTTTAACTTCCTGAAAAATAATGGTTTTGGAGATACGAGGATTCCGCCCGACAGCGACGATATGTAAATATTCTTGTGTGTTGGCACTCTTGCCATCTTAAGTTACCTGTAACCAGTAATGATGCAAGTTTTGATTTAGGAAACAAAGGAACTTTCTCTGGCGCACTTATCGCCCTCGTGGCATTGGCCCACAGGCCACCTGGGGGCAGGGCAGGTATGCACCTAAAAACCCCATCACAGATACATTCTGGGCAGTAGAGAATCCAACAGACACCCGGGCTTATGGCTCCCCGCTGGGGAGGCCGCTTAGGCCCTGCAAACTTCGGACACCTGGGCAAGACCCTAAACTTAGCGCTTCAGCAGGACTGCATTCTAAAACCATTGAAGATTTCTCTCCAAGCGCATACGGGACATTGTTCAGCACAGAGCTTGGAAGTATCCGATTCTATATGCATAGAATAGCTGCGTTTAAAGTTTGTGCCTCTTTGTTAAAGATAATTAGAAATGTTTTACCTGCCTTGCTGCCATGCTCTCTCTCTGTCTCTCTCTCTCTCTCTCTCTCTCTCTCTCCGCGTTTCCCTAGCATGTTTGTGTTTCGTGTATGTATTGTTTGTGTTTATGCAATCGCCATTATGTTCACCATGTAGAGTAGCTTTAATATACAACCATATACTCACTTATGATGGGTCTTCTGTGCTCAACGCTCACATACTCGGTCCCTTAAATTGTGTATTCGATCTATGCTACATATGCTCTAAATTCTGTTTGGTAAAGTCGCGTTACTTATGGCCATGAGATAACGTTAAAGTGTATAATATCATTGATGCATTTGCTGGACTAATACATAAGTTGATATTGTTATGACTACTGCTAATCAGAAACTGTAAAATATGTATATTTAAAGGCAGGGTGGGTGATCCTGTCCAGATTTTTTTGTCATGTTGGTTGGAAATCTCTTTACATCCTGATAGCAATCCAGAAGTATAGTGGTCAAATAATATTTTATAAGTATATATCATCTCTGAAAGAAGTAGGATCAAAAAACGTTCGCCCAATCAAAACGGTCTGGCCAAAAGCTGTGACTGGTCATGTGTACATTTTCAGGCAACGTATTTTGCATACAACTGCGCACCCCGTTCACGCAGACATCATACGTCATCAGCGCGCTCATGTCCGCTGTGTCAATGTAGGGAGAATGGCGGACAATCAGCAACTCCTCAAGTTCAACTTCCTGTGACGCTGCTCTGTTGCGACCCGGGCTACCTTGTGCTGCTGCTCTGTGTTTGCTTGTTTGTTTTTAGTGTTTTAATTCTTTAAAATTGTATTTCTTTTTTATTACAGTGCTTGATCCGTGCTTCGCAATGCTGTTTTTATTAAGAGGACTGATGCTGATTCTTGTTGTATGGCTGTTCACATATGACTATTACGGACTACATTCACTTCTGTAAAGATAATGTGTTAAACAAAAAATTAATAACTATATATCCAAATAATAAATTGCATATCTGTAAGGATATTAAAGAGTGCGGAATAGTAAATAGTACGGAAAAAGAAGCATTTGGGATAGGGGTGTGCATCGTCACTGGTCTCACGATTCGATTAGATTATTGTCAACGATTCGATTCGATATCCTGATGCATCGCGATGTGCAAATTATGTTACTGTGTTCTATAAGTTAATGGTAAAGTGCAAGTGCAATGAGCTGATGAATGACATTACACTGTCAGAGTCCTTAAAGTGCAGGATGTGACAGTATTAAAGAGTCTAATGGCCTGGGAGAAAAAGCTCTTCTTGAGCCTCTCTGTTTTGGCCAACCGAATGCGGAAACCAGACTGCAGTAGACAGAAAAAAGAATTTGCAGGGTCGTTAATGATTTTGACAACTCTGGCTATGTATCGCCTGTTGCAGAGAGCAGACCCAGAGATGAACTCAGCTAAGCGCACCACTCTGTCTGCATTGCACGCGAGCGGCGCTGTGCGACACGACAAAAGTAACCATTAAGAACAAGGCGTTTATCGCGCCGCATCCAGTGGGGACAGAATTTCTGTATTTAATAGGTTCTTTTGTCACGTCGCACCACTCTTTAACATGTCAATTGAGTGCTTTACATCTTAAACAACTTTAAACAGCAGTCCAAGTTCAAAAATATATGAAAATGCGCTTTATTTACATTACTCGCAGCTTCATCTGCGCACAGACTCATCTGAACAGAGAGAGAGAGAGAGAGAGAGAGAGAGAGAGAGAGAGAGAGAGAGAGAGAGAGCGAGAGAGAGAGTAAGAGAGGAGAGATGAGATGGAGGAGAGAGAGAGAGAAGCAGAAAAGGGAAAGAAGATTTTAGGAGGAAGAGAATGAGAGACGAAGCAGAGATGAGGAAGCACGGAGAGAGGGAGGAGAGATGGGAGAGAGAGAGAGAGAGAGAGAGAGAGAGAGAGAGAGAGAGAGAGAGAGAGAGAGAGAGAGAGAGAGAGAGAGACGCGTGCATTCACACTGGTCGCGCAGTCTGAAAGATGTATTTATATGCTTTTTGTCAAAAGCAATGTTTTCATACAAGATAAGACATAACAACAACACTTTCTATTTACAATAGAACAGTAACAACGGGCACATATGATGTTTAATTGCATGTTTTAATAATCGATTATATGTTTGTATGCATTGATGCATAATCGTTCACATCTGCATCGCGATGCACCTTACAGTCTATTATTTTTGACAGCCCTAATTTGGGAGAGGGGACCTTGTAGCTATGAAGGATGCTCAGAAGGAATTGAACTATAAATTAAGGGTAGCTTACAGGGCTCCTACGCATTTTGGAAAACTATGGAAACATATGGATTTTTATTTGATTATTTTCCAGGTCTGGATTAGTATGGAAAAAAAGAAAATTGAGTATGGAGAAAATTACGAGTTTCCAGACTATTGCCCTATTCTGTTTTCTAAAATATAAAATTAAGAATTTCTGATAATAATGTTGGGTCTGGTCGGATTAAAGTTTACCAGATGGAATCATAAGATCATAAAACACAGTAACCTCTCACCAGGGCTTCTACCAGGCACCAACGAGTCTGATCCAACTGCCCTATCTCAACACATTCATCACTGACCAGGACAGATTCCAATACTCTCCCCTGGACTTCAAAGGAGGTTCTTGGGGGAGGACAGGACTGTTCACCAAAGTGAGAAAAGCCATGTGGCCCCCAGGGACTGAGAGCCTCAAATTCTTCCAAAAGAATTTCTCTTTCTCTTTCCTTAGCCACAAAAGACTGGTTTAAAGTGAATATACATGTATCTCCACATTGTATGCTTGTCCCCATGTTATTCTCCTTCACCTATAACCTCAAAGGCATGTGTGCTTAGTGGTATTCTGTGTATATTTACATTCTTGTACAAACTACAGGTCAATGTGATTATAACCCTTTCATGGGTCATATCTAAATGTTCCCCTCTTCATTTCTTAGAATATGGGGTATAGCACAGTAATGTATTTTATACCATACTCATTTTATTTTATTCTATGACTATTCCTGCTCCAAACTCCCAGGCGACCATAAATGCAAATGAGCTAGTGTGCCGGACAAAGAAACATGTTTTTGCGCCCAAAACATTCTCATCACATTGGATCGCCCACCTTGAAGGGGCGTGACGCCCCCGGGATTAAAACATCTGGGCATGCAGGAAACCGCGCTCGCTTGTGTGTATTAGTGTTCGCTGCTTGTGTGTGTTCGCGCTCGCTCGTGTTTCGTTCACCCTCTCGAGACCTGTCTCTCTCCTCAGAGACAGCTTCTTCCGGCAGTTTGCTTCGGCTAAATCCGTTCTACCTTCGTCAGCCAATCCGGTTCTAAGAAAGAATCCGACGGACTCACCCGCTCGCTTTGAACTCATCAGGACTCTGAAATCTTTTTGCACGCAACCTTGCCCCAGCACAACCAGGAAGCCAATGCAAGTATCTGATCTATTTCTAAATAGTTGCGCTTAAGCTTTGCCCCTTTTAAATAAGGAGATTGTCCTTGATGGTTTATGCAGATGCGAATAGCTGATTTAATACTGCCACTCTTTGCTTTGTCTATTTCTTTCATTCTTTACTGCTTTTACGTTTTATGTGTGTTTGTTAGTGTTTGGTCTTTGTTGGTTTTATTTCTCCTTTAGTGTATTAAATAAAACCGCATTTGTAACCACGCTCGAATCATTTCTGTGTTTATTTATCACAAATCAACGTCACTTAAACTGCTTGATTTCGTTAAGATTTCTGAAGTGGTACTGTACTACAGTAAGAATATTGTTTTTCCAAGGCCAGGAAAGTAATATTTCTTAGAGTTGATATACAATCTGCTGGTCACTCGCTGGACGAGTACATTTAGTCTGTCGCTATTATTAATTCTGCTGCATCAGGTAAAGTGTATAAAATAGGTAATGGTTAATATCACCATTAATTATTTGTATGTTACTGTGGTTAAACTCAGTTTCCCTGAAATACACTACAATAAAGTTATTTTTATGAAGTTTGGAGCATGTTTCAAGTGCTGCCAAAAGATCGGCGCTAGATCAAATCTGCTGGATGACTGTTTGCTGTGATTGGATGTTACGCAGTTAGGCAGCAGTAACCTTGAAAGTCAGGCTTCCCCTACTGTTCGACTTAACATGTTGAACACACGGTTGTACCCACCATTTAGGTCCCTGACGTCCGGGTAGTTTTTCCATGGTATGCAATAAAAGTTGTGAAAAAAATTGCCCAATAGGACAAAACTGTACTTAGTGCTGCAATATTTTACAAAACCCCTAGATAACTGATCTCGGATCTGGTCTACCTCAGCTGTCTAACAGCGCTCTCTAAATGCGTTGGCCAATCAAATGAAGGAAGCCTGGGATTACTGTCCAATCAAATGAAAGAAGGCGGGAGTTGCTATTGACAGAAGCCAAGCTCAAGCTCAACAAGCTAAATGTTTAATGTTTTATCATAGAAATGTTAGGGGGCCGTGCACATCGCGTCTAAAAACATGTGCAAAACGATGGCTGTGTCGCTCTTGGAGTTTGCGCTCCCATTTTGAGCATGCTTGACGCATGTCAGCATTTAAAAAATGAACTGGACTAAATGGCCGATTGTAATATCCAATAATGCAAACAAAAAAATGCTGAAACGAGACAAAAACATGACCAGATCATTACTAGTTCATCTTAAACCGCATGGATTTGACTCAGGTGCATTTATAGGTTGTGGTTAGCCTATTAAAACAACAATATTATTTACAAATATTTCAAACGCATCAATGAATTCTTGTTCTTTAATTCTCGTTCTATTATTTTAACTATTTGTAATAAAAAAACAAGTGTCTGCAACTTTTGTAATTTGATGTCTATGTCTGTAGCTACAAAATAAAAAGTCAAAGGAATAGCGATTACATTTGTCATTCCAAACCCAAATGCTCTTGAATGATTGATTGTATTTCAATCTGGTAATTTGTACAAAAATATAAATTGGCCATACGTTTACTCATCACTGATAAACATAAAAAGACGGACATGGTTTTAGCTATTGTTGTCTAATTTGCACTCCTATTGTTCTAATTGTTCCAATTGTTGGGACAAACTCCGTTTTTGGACCTCGGCATTTCTAAAATCCTGCGTACGTGCCAGATTGAACGTCGTCAAATTTTGAAAGATGCCAAGTTAATGGACTTTAGTTCTCTTTTCATGTTCATTTATGAATTATATTTCACCAATCCTTCTGTTGGTGTGGGTTGAAGGTTTACAGTTATTTAATTTAACAAATTATTAACATTGCACTAAATTCCAATAAAATGTGCATTGAACATGTCTTGGTTTGGTGTTAAGGTATAGCTTCAACAGTCCACTGATTATTTGGCAAAATATTATAATAATATACGTGTGAACAGTAAACCACTACTTTTTTCAGATGTTAAATATGGTCTGAAAAATCTTCAGGGAAGTCTGTATGTTTGAGTCTGGAAAAGTATGGAATTTCGAAATGGAAAATGTGTAGGAACCCTGTAGCTAGGAGGAAGGAGAGGGAGAAATTTGAAATTAATTGTTCAACTATGGACACTAAAAAACTATGGGACTATGAAATATATGACAAATATGGCTCCAGCTAAAAGATCTATCAATGTGTTAGATGAGGGGGCAAAGGCAAATGAGTTGAACGACTTTTATTGCAGGTTTGAAGTAAGAGATTTCTCACAGGAGCACGAAACTGAACTGGATGCTTTATCTGTATCTGATTCTTTTAGAATAACCATAGACCAGCATATGGTGGAGAGATTGTTTTCACGTGTCTGCTCCAGCAAGGCTTCTGGGCCAGATGGCATCTCTGGGCGACTATTGAAATCTTGCAGTGAAGAGCTGGCAGAAGCCTGGTGACCCATTTACCAGAAGTCTATAGACACACATACAGTTTTGGAATAGTTGGAATAGTTCTATCAGTATCCCTGTCCCGAAAAAGGCTAGCTGTAAGGAGAAAAATGACTATCGTCCAGTGGCACTTACTTCAGTAGTAATGAAGTGTTTTGAGAAATGTATGATTAACTTTGTTAAAACAGAGGTTAGCTGTCTTTCAGACCCATTTCAATTTGCATATCGGAGCAATAGGAGTACAGATGATGCTGTTATAGCTATGACACATTTCATAAATAGGCATTTAGAGGATTCTAGCTCGTATGCACGTCTTTTATTTGTAGATTTTAGCTCAGTTTTTAATATGCTGCAGCCGCATCTTTTAACTGAGAGGCTGAATGATTTTAAAGTTCACCCTTTTATTTTAAAATGGTACTATTCTATTTTTAACCAATCGTAGGCAGCAGGTCAGTGTTAATGGAACATTATCTGAATTCAGAATTTTGAGCACAGGAGCCCCTCAGGGCTGTGTTAGTTCACCAGTTTTGTTTTCCTTGTATATTGATGAGTGCAGAAGGTGTTATTCTAATAATTACATCAACAAATTCTCAGATGATACTGCAATTTTAGGTTTATTGGAAAAGAACGGGGACTTATATTTTTCAGAGATTGGAAGGTTTGTGAATTGGTGCGAGGACAACCACCTAGCTCTGAATGTCAATAAGACAAAGGAAATGGTGTTTGACCCTAGAGGAGTTGGTGATCACAGGCCTGTGATTATCAACAATCAAACCATTATCCAGGTCCCATCATATAAATATCTTGGTGTCTTTTTTGATAATTCACTGACATGGAATATCCATGTAGATAATCTTTGCCGTAGAGAGGGGTTTTTTTTTATATATATTTTTCCTCTGGGAGGAGGTTTAGAGTTCCTCGTTGTAGACTGAATAGATTTAAAAACTCATTCATTCCAGTGTCTATAAAGTTGTTATATAGTGGCAGTATGGAGCTGTAATTGTGTTACGGTTATTTATTGTCATGTTATTTTTGTTGCATAGATTTTTCATTGTTGGTGTTTGTTGATTATTGTGTGTTAATTGTGAGCTGACTGCAGCATGGGTGATGTCCCAAGACAAATTTCCCATGTTTTCATATGTGGGACAATAAAGTTTACCTTACCTTACCTATTTATGCTGCATATACAGTATAAGGCGTCCACACATCTCACTCTACATTGGTTTGTACTTGATCACATCATCAAAAAATAATAATTTTGTCAAATTTATTCAATAACTCAGCCGAACACCTAAAGTGTTTTTGCTATTTTCGGGGGAATATCACAGTGCATCCCTAATGTATGTACCTTCCCACAAAGGTAAACTGTGGTGCCTCTTTTGGCTGCCTCTTGGTCTAATGCATTTCCTGGTCGGATAAAATGGCTGACATCTGCTATGTGAACACCGACCTGAAACAAAATGTACTATTAAATATGAAACCACAAAGAGACAAGTACATATCCACAACTGACTTTGTATCCGTTGTCATAGTTCACACAAACCTCTATGTTTCCATTCTCCAGTTCCCGGCTATGAAGAGCATCATCAATATCTGTACAGCCAGGAGGGTCCACGCTACACACACAGAGGTGTCTGAGATCTACTCTGACTTTCATGTCCTATAGAAACATGCAATATTATAAACACTCAATGAATCTAACAGATAACAACTATTAAGGCTAACACTGCCTTCAGTAACACTAACATGAGAGACACAACACAAAACCTTTTCTGTACCTCCTCAGTTATGCTCCATGGCATTTTGGGTAGAAAGCTGAGCACAGCTTGGGAGAAAGGCTGGTGAGGAACATCATGTTCTAAAAGCAGCACCTCTGTCTCTGTGTCTTTATCCCCAGCAGTACCCAAGCTTTTTACAAAGTGACCCTGAGAAACAAAAATGAGTATATCCTGACATTTCGGGTCGACTGGTTAAAATCAAGAAAATTGACCTTACATTTGGGTATCTAGAGCTCTTGGGCCAGCCATCTATAGCAACCATAATTTTTTGTCCCACAAGAGTAGCAGCTTGTCTGGTCTCAATACGGATCCGTGGGATTCGCCGGTCTGCTGGGGTGAAAAGGTGTCTTGTTGCCTAGATTTAAACATCTAATTAGTCAATTCATACAATGCACTAGCCTTAGACATATCACAGCAAAATAAGAAAAATATTAAGAGAATAGTTTGTTTTAAATAAATATTTAGTTTTTCTGAATTTACTATAACTATAAATATAATCATATTTGTTTAATTCTGTAAACTAGTGACAACATTTCTCCCAAATTCCAATTTAAAATATTGCCCGCATATATAGTTTAGACAACACACTACTGTGGAATAATGTGAAAACAACAAAATACTAAAGTGGAATAAGCCAGATTTTTTTCAAAACTTATATGCGTCTTTGCACTCTTTTAGTCTCTCATATTGCTATTGGGTTAATTTGTCTGTCCTGAGGTTTGTGTATGTTGACATTCAACAAACACTGGACTGGAATGGGTTATATGCACACGGGACGAAGACTTACTTCCGCTAAAATCTCAGACAGCTAGGCCACTTCCGCTCTCATAGCAATAAGGGGACTCTTCAAGTGATAACGATGTGTTAAGTAAGAAAATGTCAAATTTCGGCAAACTGACAGAACTACGGGTGAGCATGCCTCTATTAAGTGCAAAAGTTCATTTTGCTTTTTTCCATATTTGTTGATGTACCTTGAAAAAGATAGCCTGAAGTTCTTCTCCTTTTTGGTTGTCGACGTATGGCGAAGTGTTTGAATAATTAGACTCACTTTGTTGACCGCAATCCTATGTGCATCCTGAAGTGAAACGCCATTTTTGCTCTATGGCGCCGGATTTAACAGCCTGGCTGAGATTTTAGCAGAAGTACTTCATCGACCCGTATGCATATACCCCATTGTCACAATACATGTAGAAGTGCTAATTAAAGGCAAAACTGGAGTGGTCTCAATTTTTCCTGTGGCTGTACATTGGCCTACATTACATTACGTTACCTCTTTGATCTGTGACTGAGACAGCATCCCACAGAAAGGCCTCCAATTCCTTTTAATAATACCCACCACTCGTCCAGTGGGCTTTCGAACAATAGACTTTGATGTCAAAATCTGTAAATACTAAAACAAAACAACAATGAGTCACTATACGTGTTAGAGGGGCTTCATGCAGCTCACATAAGTATTCCCACATAATACTTCATTAGGGTAGCACTTTATTTTACAGTTCCTGTTTCCCATGTACATATTCTGTGTATTTATTACAGTAAATATAATAACTGGGTACTAACTCTGAACCTACCCCTAAACCTAAACTTATACCATGTAGTTCATGTAAATCACATCTCAAATGTCACAAAAACAGCCTTCTTCCACCTTAGAAATGTTGCCAAATTACGAAATATTCTATGTGTTGCTGACGCAGAGAAGCTTATTCATGCATTTGTAACCTCAAGACTTGACTACTGTAATGCACTACTTAGTGGTTGTCCTGCATCATCTATAAACAAACTACAGTTAGTTCAGAACGCAGCTGCCAGAGTTCTAACCAGGTCAAGAAAATACGATCACATAACGCCAATTTTATCATCCCTTCACTGGTTACCCATTAAGTATCGTATTGACTTTAAAGTTCTTTAATTACTTATAAAGCCTTAAACGGTTTAGCCCCTACCTACATAACAGAGCTTCTACCACACTACAACCCATCACGGTCTCTAAGATCTCAAAACTCCGGACTTTTGATAACACCTAGAATGACTAAATCCACCAAAGGGGGTAGAGCTTTCTCATACGTAACACCTAAACTCTGGAATAGCCTTCCCGATACTATTTGAGGGTCAGACACACTCTCCCAATTTAAATCTAGATTAAAGACACATATTTTTAGCCAAGATTTCAATTAATGCATAGTTAATGAACAGCAGCTACGCTAATTATTCTCTTTCTGCCCCCGGGTAGGGAGAGATTCCGCCAGGCCCAGATGAAGGTCATATGCCCATCCCCAACTAGAGATTACGTCAGCTACATCTGAAAATCCTGTGCCATCCTCCTGTGGACTGACTGACCATCCCAGCTCCATCTCAGGCAATTCCATCACCACCCAAGAGAAAAGCGACCATCTGACCATTCCAGCTCAGACAATTCCATCCCCAACCAAGAGCAAAGACGGACTACTACTACTGCTAAATTTACAATACTTGGTATTTAATGCTAAACTTACATCACATCAGCAGTTTGAAGTTATAGCTGCACTCAGTGACTTTGATTGGAGGTTGCTAGGTGGGTGTTTGTGGGGAGTAGGGGGGGGCTTGTTGGTTGTGGTTTGGGGGGTTTCATTTGTTGGGGCTGTGTGGGTCTTGTTTTGTGGTCGATGTCAGACAACGGAGGAATAAAGTTACATTATGCCATTACTATTTTTCCCTGGTTGTTCCTCTGTTGTCTGGTGTTGATCGCGGAATGGGACCTGGTTGGCCTGCACGGTTTCGGCGGGAGGGGCTTCCTGGGTCGCGGCTGGTAGGCTTCTCCCTGTTCTTCGTGGACATTTGCTCGGTGGCTTTTGGTCGGGGTCACTGAGTGCAGCTATGACACGTCAGAGGAGATCTGGCCCTCCGGCTGAGCCTGGTTTCACCCGAGTTTTTTTCTTCTCCATTTATTTATCATTGGAGTTTGGGTTCCTCGCCACAGCAGGGCAGTGTTGGCTTGCTCACTGGGAGACTGCATTTATTTATTTATTAGATATTATATATTAGAATGATCTTGCTTGGTCTATAAACACCATGCATTGTGCTGTGTTTTACCTTTCTGTGTTTTTCCGTTTTTCTTATTTTCTCCTGTAAAGCTGCTTTGAAACAATGCACATTGTGAAAAGCGCTATATAAATAAATAAATTGAATAGTTACCCTATACTACCCAGTACTTTCTCAGGTAAATACACTGCAAGCACAATATAGGTACATGTACTGTAAAATAAAGTGCAACCTACATTAGAGTATAATGCTACTACAATACTTTTGTCAAAAACAAAACACTACATTGTTTAGAGTAGGGGTGACCCCTAATAGTAAGGCTGGAACGATTAACTGAAAATATATCACACATGATTTATGCACAGTTTGTGAGTGAAGTACGGGAAAATGCTGCTGCATCCGAAAGCCAGAGGGCGCTCTCATGTAGAAACTCCAGATATGACCCTCAGAAGAAGAAAATAACACATGTAGTTCTAAGAAATGCCTATGGATATCGTTTTATCACTGTTCCTCAAGCTTCTTCAGGTATTGTCATGATAATAAAGTATATTTATAATGATGATGTTTGACCGGTGTTGCTTTTTCAAACAAACGTTATAAGCGACTCAAACTCGCACTGGTTTTAGATCGAGCAGCATTTCCTACTGATCACAGAGCCGTGCTTCGCGGAAATAATCGATACCTTTGCATAATCGCATTTAATCTTCTCAGGGGTGTTATGAAATAGGGATTATGCCATTTTGCAGGGTTTTTCCTGCATATAGAAATTTGAGGTGGCCGCCTCTGTCAAATGTCATGCCGCCTCAGACTCTCGCCAAAATTATGTCTGGTGTCTTCACAAGAAATGCTGCATGCATTTAACAGACTGTCATTTGTAAAGTTGCGGCATTACGCCACAGTGGAGGCGCTGTTTCGTTATCAGCAAACTGAGGCGCTAAAAAGAGTTGCAGATCAAGAGCTAGCTGTGTTTCACGGCTGTTTGTTATGCATCCAAGTATGTATAATTTCTTGAAATTTCTTGAATTAAAATGATGTCCATCATTGTAATGTCTTTAAGCTTACAATTTAGTCTTAGGCTTAGTTTGCCAGTATGAATGCACATTGCGTTCAGGACGACTCGCACATGAATGACTCATTTGAACCGATTAATGTAAACTTTTGAACTTTTCAGTCACTAGCGAATATAAGAGATCACTGAATCATTTAAAGTGAACCACAGAGAATGAAAGATGTGAATGAGCTTTGCTTATTTAGTAAGACTGGTTAATTCAGTTGACTATTGTGGGCTGAAAAGGTAGTTGAAAATGATAGAAAAGCTTTTGATAAAAAAACATTTCTGTTTGGTTGAATAAAACGTAATATTTTAAATGGTTTTATAGAACTTAATAATTGTCATTTTCATCTAATTTTATTAGAACTTTTAATATGTCAAAGTCACTTTGGTTAAGCCACTTAAAGGTCCAGTGTGTAATTTTTTGGAGGATCTATTGACAGAAATGCAATATAATATGCATAACTATGTCTTCAGAGGTGTATAAAGAGCTTACACAATGAAGCGTTATGTTTTTATTACCTTAGAATGAGCTATTTCTATCTACATACACCGCGGGTCCCCTTGCATGTAATTCGCCATGTTCTGTCAGCCTTCGTAGTGTTTTGAACGGGAGGGATGGAGTGAGCGGTTGTTTGCAATTCTCAACCATGCCGCTAGATTTCACTGACAGGACCTTTAAAGGTATGGTAGTACGTGTGTGTGTGTGTGTACAAGATCAGGATGGCACCACCACCGCCTCATTTTGAGCCAGGAAAAAACCATGTTTTGGTCATATGGGCGGTAGCGTAGCAGACGGGCATGCAGGGCATGCACTGCAGGGGGGCCCCGAAAATTATTTATGATGTAATTTAAAGAAATTGGACAGTTTTAGGTTTGGGTACAGCAACCTGGTGCATGAGCTTGAGGACTGGCTTACCCAGTGCAGGATCGCATCTCTCCGTGTCTTCTGTGCAGTGAACCCGGTAAAGAGAACCAGCATGTTCTGTTGACCGTACCCACAGATGACTCGCAAATGAATGGGTACAAAACACTGTTTCCAACCATTTGTCAATTACTGAAAGTTTGGGCATATAAATTGAATTAAAACATTGTCTGTCAATGCACATAGTTTGTTACTTAAACTGAGCTTTGTGCAGCATGACACAAAAAAAAAACTAAGTAATATAACCAAAATCACTGCATATAGCAAGCACAGCACAGACTTTTGGCACCTGTCATTCTATGCATTGAAAGCCAGTAGGACAAAGAAAGACTTTGCGCAGAAAAATGCCAGGTGAAAGGGGCTTTTTGACCGTTTAAGTTGTAAGAGGCTTTATTGCATTCCTTCTTTACATGAAGTTAAATAAAACAACTTCATTGGTAGTTTATTGATATTGAATGTGCTGTATTTCCATTCGTTAAAAAAAAAAAAACGTAGTTTTAAAAGTTTTGAACAGAGATATGGTTTAGTAAGTAGCACAGCACGGTTACACGATTTTTACGGAAAATGTGCATTAATTTAACTATTTGTGGCTTGTGTTTTGAACATACGAACTTCAGATGCAAAAGCCTCTAATTTTAGAAGAAAATTTACCAGGCTATTAAAATCCCTTTTTTTATTAGTCTTCTGGTTGTAAAAAAAAAAAGCAAAAACGTGTAGTGGCATGTGTAATGAAGTAACCACTAGGTTCCAGTATAGCCCTCTATAGTGTAGTTTGTGAATTCCCTAGTTGTTCAGATATGACTTACATTTACAGTGCATCCGGAAAGTATTCACAGAGCTTCACTTTTTCCACATTTTGTTATGTTACAGCCTTATTCCAAAATGGATTAAATTCATTATTTTCCTAAAAATTCTACAAACAATACCCCATAATGACGATGTGAAAGAAGTTTGTTTGAAATCTTAAAAAACATTTTTTTTTAAAACAATAAAAAACGAATAAAGCACATGTACATAAGTATTCAAAGCCTTTGCTCAATACTTTGTTGAAGCACCTTTGGCACCAATTACAGCCTCAAGTCTTTTTGAGTATGACGCTACAAGCTTGTCACACCTATTTTTGGGCAGTTTCTCCCATTCTTCTTTGTAGGACCTCTCAAGCTCCATCAGGTTGGATGGGGAGCGTCGGTGCACAGCCATTTTCAGATCTCTCCAGAGATGTTCAATCGGGTTCAAGTCTGGGCTCTGGCTGGGCCACTCAAGGACATTCACAGAGTTGTCCTGTAGCCACTCCTTTGTTATCTTGGCTGTGTGCTTAGGGTCATTGTCCTGTTGGAAGATGAACCTTCACCCCAGTCTGAGGTCCAGAGCGCTCTGTAGCAGGTTTTCATCGAGGATGTCTCTGTACATTGCTGCATTCATCTTTCCCTCGATCCTGACTAGTCTCAAAGTTCCTACTGCTGAAAAACATCCCCACAGCATGATGCTGCCACCACCATGCTTCACTGTAGGGATGGTGATGAGCGGTGCCTGGTTTCGTCCAGACGCTTGCCATTCAGGCCAAAGAGTTCAATCTTTGTTTCATCAGATTCTGAGAGTCCTTCAGGTGCCTTTTGGCAAACTCCAGGCGGGCTGTCATGTGCCTTTTACTGAGGAGTGGCTTCCGTCTGGCCACTCTGCCATACAGGCCTGATTGGTGGAGTGCTGCAGAGATGGTTGTTCTTCTGGAAGGTTCTCCTCTCTCCACAGAGACATGCTGGAGCTCTGTCAGAGTGACCATCGGGTTCGTGGTCACCTCCCTGACTAAGGCCCTTCTCCCCTGATCGCTCTAGGAAGAGTCCTGGTGGTTCCAAACTTCTTCCACTTACGGATGATGGAGGCCACTGTGCTCTTTTTCTGTACCCTTCCCCAGATCTGTACCTCGATACAATCCTGTCTCGGAGGTCTACAGACAATTCCTTGGACTTCATGGCTTGGTTTGTGCTCTGACATGCACTGTTAACTGTGGGACCTTATATAGACAGGTGTTTGCCTTTCCAAATCATGTCCAATCAACTGAATTTACCACAGGTGGACTCCAGTCAAATTGTAGAAACATCTCAAGGAAGATCAGTGGAAACAGGATGCACCTGAGCTCAATTTTGAGTGTCATGGCAAAGGCTGTGAATACTTATGTACATGTGCTTTTTTCATTTTTTATTTTTAATAAATTTGCAAAGATTTCAAACAAACTTTTTTCATGTTGTCATTATGGGGTATTGTTTGTAGAATTTTGAGGAAAATAATGAATTAAATCCATTTTGGAATAAGGCTGTAACATAACAAAATGTGGAAAAAGTGAAGCGCTGTGAATACTTTCCGGATGCACTGTACATTTAGTCATTTAGCATACACTCTTATCCAAAGCGACTTACAGAGAGTTCAGGGAGAAATAAAGCGATATGTCATAAAGGTTTAATAATACAATAGGTGCTAATACTAAGTTACTAGTTTCCATAACAATACCTGTTGAGAGAAAGAGACAGAGGGTTATTTTGTTTTCTTTTTCATTTGCCTGTCAAGTATTCACAGAAGAGATAGATTTTAAAGGAACAATACAGCGTTTTTAGGAGGATCTATTGACGGAAATGCAATATAATATACAAAACTATTTATTCAAATGTGTATAAAGACCTTATGTAATGAAACATTATGTTTGTTTATATCTACATACAGAGCGGCCCTATATACATTGAATTCGCCGCCATGTTTTGTACAGCAGCCCTAAACGGACAAACAACTCAACAACGCGCGTTTCCTCTTCCTCTCTGCCGCGGTATCGTGGTGAAACAGATCGCAGGATGCGTGATCCGTACGGATCGTGCTCTCCGGTTCGGAACGCATGTGACCCGTGGATTAACTGAAAGTTTATTCATCATCGAGTAAAAAAGTAAAACGCGCTCTCGCTTGCTCTCCAGTTTCAGCTCCAACACGCTCTCTCTCTCTCTCTCTCCAGTATCTGGACGAGTACAATATTAAAGCGGTTCCAGATAAACAATGACGCTCAAAACTGCTCCGTCACACAGCTAATATTACAACAACATATCTTGGTATGTTAGTATGTTACTCACATACTGAGTCACAGCAACCTCCTCGAGGTTGATTTTTGATTTTTAGACTATCTTTCTCTCCAACGTCTCTCTCTGCTGGAAAGTATCTCCATAGATATTCTGCTAAAAGCCTTAGTACCGCGGGTCTTAACGCGTCTCTGCTGGAAAGTTTTTATAATATTAACACAGGTCCTAGCTCCTGTCTGACTTTTATCCTTCTTTTTAAACTTAAAATCCACAAACCGTTTATTTTATGTAATACATAAGACATCGCTCTTTCTACAGTCTTTCTAATGCCCGCAAAATCTCTTCCCTGCATGAGAACGACATCTTCAACATGACTTCTGCATGAGAACTACATCTTCAACATGACTTGAACATGAGAACATCTTTTTGTACTGTGGTGGCCACCGGCGTGTTTGGACTGAGTGATTCGTGGCAAATCTATAATACAACGCTAGTGGCCGCTGTTAATTAAGAACTGCGCCTTTAAGTAGTTTTTTTTTAATGTTGTGAGAGATTGTTTGACTGCACTGAGTTAGGAAGAATGTTCCAAGGAGATGTGAAGGAGAATGAGCGGGAAAGCGATTTACTGCCCTTTTGAGAAGGCAATACAAGATGCCGCTCGTTTGCTGAACGCAGGGTTCTCGATGGGGTGTAGGAGGGTGTGAAAGTATGCCGGTGCAGATCCAGCGATAGTCCTGTAGGCAAGCATTAGACTACGTTCACACTGCAAGCCTAAATGCTCAATTCCGATTCTTTGCTCAGATCAGATTTTTTGTTCGGCTGTTCACACTATTTTTCAAATGTGGCCAATATCAGATTCCAGTGTGAACTGGTGATGGTTATAAACTGAATCGCATGCACAAAACAACAATAACACGTATCAGGCAGCACGCTTTCATACAGAATTAAGCAAGGGTCAAGTCAGCGGGTGTATTTGACTTTATGCGGTGCTGAGCGGATTGTTCTCGCGGTGTGATTTTAGAGCATTCCCGGAGCAGTCCGCTCTCGGGCTGTGCACATGCCCGTTTGCACGTCCTAGCATGGAGTAGAACACACCTATAGCTTATGTTTTACCACCGTGTCAACACGCACGCGAGTGGTGGATGCAAAACGATAAAAGACAATAGACACCATTAATGAGTTTGTTATGTCATATTGCATCGAGCCGTATCCAGTGGCAAAATTTCTTATTATAACGGATTCTATAGTCATTTGTTGCATCGCATCGTGCGGCTCACGTGCGGTAGACAGTGCAAGGGTTTATGTTTATAATCTGATGCTTAATGTTTGGCAACCGAGCTGTAAAGTGCACTTCCGTCAAAAGAATAGCGTGTGAAGCTTTAAATTAGCGCAGAATTATGACGCAAGTCGATCTACAATAACGCAAAAGTCGCATGAATTCCGATATGACCGTTCAGACTGAGGTCGCAATGCGAAACATCAGACCTGTATCTGATTTAGGACCACATATGAAAGTGGCTCAGATCAGATTAAAAAAGATCGTATTCCATGTGGTTTGTCCTGTTCACACCGTCATGCAGTAAACAGATCTGGGTCGCATATGAGCAAAAAAATCAGATTTTGATGGCAGTGTGAACGTAATCTTAGGCCCCCCGTTTACACTGCAGTTCTTGATGCCCAATTCTGTTTTTGTGACTATATCAGATTTTTTTGACGACCCGTTTACACCTTATTTTCAAATCTGCATTTACACTATACTCAGCAAAACAACCCAAGTTAGAAGTACTGACCGGTAAAAAGAAGAAACGTCATTTGCCACATCACTCATTTTTTAAATAGACTGCAGAACTATTATCACGGGCAAAGAAATGACTGAAATTAGATTTTTTTTGGTCAAATTTGTATTTAACATTGTTAAATCTGTTGGCAAATGGTTCCTTTAGTAAATAAATATGTTATACCAGAAATATGTCCAAATATAATGTGGTAATAGTTTGCATATGATTGAAGAAATGTAATGCAGTTTATGTAATATGTCTTTTTGAGAGATTTTTCTCATTCATTACTGTCTCAAGCAAAGACAGCGCAGCTTCAAAGAGACACGAGTCAATAGCGCTTGAGAGTGAGTTCTGTCAGAGCGTTTCATTGGTTGAATGTACTGAATGAACACGCCCTTCACTGAACAAACGAGTCAATTGAGTCAAAATGAGACTGAATGAACTGCTACATGTCGTTCATGGTCTAATATTCTCTGTGTTACAACAATGCATATCCAGTAGTTACTCAACTTTTCTGAAAAATAAAGGTAATGACCAGGTTTAATTTAATTCCAACTAAGGTAAAGTAAATTATGTCGAAACAGTTAAATCTTTGTATGGAACATTTAATTACACCAATTAAATGAGTTAATCCAGATAGATTTTAGTAGACTAATATAATGTAGATTTCGTAGACTAAAAATAGACTAAAACTATGATAAATAGGGATGACTAAAACTAAATTGCATTTTAGTCAAAAGACTATGACTAAAACTAAATCAAAATTTGCTGTCAAAATTGACACTGATCTTAATTCTAATTTCAGTTAAGCCTTAAAATGTTAAAATTCTTTAAGTTGTATATGCAACAAAATAAGTTACTGAAATTATTAATATTTTGAAAATAAATGTTATTTGAATTTTTTAATTTTGTTCAAAATATCGAGATGTGTATCGTATCGTGAACCCAGCATCGAGATATGTATCGAATCGTGAGCTGAGTGTATCGTTACACACCTACTGGTCATCAAATATGGCTGTTTTGGAAGGAGTGACTGAGGTATTGCCAAGTTGGATGGTGAGATCGTGTTGCACCGTGGGAAATACAACTAGTTCTGTCTTGGCAGGGTTCAGCTGGGGGTGATGCGCTTTCATCCAAGCTGTGATGTTTTCAAGGCAGGTTGAAATGCAAGCTGCTACAGTGGTATCATCTGGGTGAAATGAGATGTAAATCTGGGTGTCATCAGCATAACAGTGATAGGAGAAGCTGTGTGCCCGTATGATGGGTCCCAAGGATGTCGAGGAGATGGAGAAAAGGAATGGTCCAAGCACCGATCCCTGAGGGACCCCAGTGATCATGTGGTAAACAGAGGACAGCGAGCCCCTCCACGATAGGTAGAGAAGTAGGATTTGAACCAGCGGAGAATAGTGCCTAAGATTCCTAGTGATGACAGGGTTGCTAGCCGTATCTGGTGATTTATGGATTTAGATGTACATTTAGACAATCTAAAATATTTTTTTTTTTCAACTTTTAGATTTTTTTGGTTTGATAAGTACCAAGTGCCGCAAAAATTGCATTCCTTATTTTTTTTTTACCTGAGCTTTTTGTCCTATTCTATTATACTTCACTAAATAAATAATTTACTAAATAAAGCCCCCATAAATCCCTTGAAATGCTAACTGTAGGGATGTGGCGGTGATTAAATTTTCCCACCGGTTAATAGACGTGTAAAAACACCGGTAGTACCGGTGACACCGGGGGTGGGGTTTGCTGTGGGGTGGTCGAAGATGCAGCAGTGCGCATGACACATTTTACTCTCAGTTTTGATAGCGGCAATTCGGGAACGGCAATTGCTTGAATTAATATCTTTCTTAATGAAAACACAAAAAACTACAAAAAACTGCAATGACATTTGCTTATATTAAACACAGACCTTACAAAACGAATAACCACTGCACACACTATGCAAAAATATAAGGATCGAATATAAAAACCTTTACGTTAAATAAGTTGCCTATTTTAACAAAACAAGTAATCATGGCACACACTGTGCAAAAAACAAATAAAAAAGAAACAAATAAGAAAGGGAATACGAAACAAAAAACGTTTATTAAATAAATGGCAAAGCACCGGCTTTTTAAAATTAGAACAAAAAGAAAATTAAAATGAAACCGGCTCTTGATGACAATAGGCTACATATTTTCTAAATGTTCTTTGACAGAAAAGCCTCCGCCATCATCTTGTCAGCCAGCACTTCACTCTTCTCACATGATGAATAAAATCTAACTTTTGCTGCTGATCTTTGCTGCGACACTTGTTCCGCTTGCACTGAATGCAGCAGCTGCGATTTATTACTATAAAAATTCTAATTGACGGTGGGGGTTGGTGCCACGGTGGACAAGTGATGTAATCGGTTGGCGGGTGGACAGAGTGTTTCACAGGTGACACCGACTATCGCAACAAGCCTAGCTACCTGTCTCTGTAAAACGAATTAAACTGAAAATGACAGCAAATTTTAACAGGCAGAGAAGCTTTGTTATTGATTGGTGCTAAGTAGAGAGACTGTCTAAACTCTCAATACACCAAACCGAATTCATACTCTAAATGTGACCCTGGACAACAAAACCAGTCTTAAGTAGCACGGGAACATTGTTGGTAATCGGCAAAAATACATGGTATGGGTAAAAATTTACGATTTTTCTTTTTGCCCAAAATCATTAGGATATTAAGTAAAGATCATGTTCCATGAAGATATTTTATAAATTTCCTACTGTACATGTATAAAAACTTTATTTTTGTGAGTGGATGGCCTGCTACAGTGCCTCAGATTAACAACTTCAAAGGCGATTTTCTCAATATTTTGATTTTTTTGCACCCGCAGATTCCAGCTTTGTAAATAGTTGTTGTTCTGCCAGATAGTGTCCTATCCTAACAAACCATATATCAATAGAAAGCTTATTTCTTCAGCTTTCAGATGATGTAAAAATCTTAATTTCGAAAAATTGACCCTTAAGACTGGTTTTGTCGTCCAGGGTCACAAATTAATATGAACCAACAGATTATGTGCATTTCGAGACTATTTAATGTATATTTTGCATGAAAAATGTAATATTTTATTGTTTATAGTGTTTTATTACATGTATGTAGAGATGTAACATTATGAAAATTTCACATCACTGTTATAGTGAACAAAATTATCACGATTATCAGTATTATCATAATTTTGTTAAAAAGTACTGATACCAAGTTTTATACTGATGTGAAAGCACTTTTTGTTTTCATAAACATCAAATACACAACATTAACATTAATCATGACACAATGGGGCCATTAGGTAAAGGAGTATCTTGTTCAGGTTGAACACAACCTTAAGTAAACAAGACATTAATTTAAATGCAACACAAATCAGTAAATCATCTGTCTGCATGTGTCGCGAGTAATGAGGTGTAGTTTAGGTCCCAGGAGACACCTGAAGTCATAAGAGTGATCTCCAAAGAAACTTTCAAATCATCAGTCTGTCTAAAGAAATATGAAGTAAACGTGTTTCAGTATATCTATATTTCCCCCAATATGCACATTTTTGGACTAAAAGCCCTGTGATCATAAATAAACGGGAGCAGACGAGGATGAATATCGTCGCTGTCGGGCGGAAACCTCCTATGTCCAAATTTGGTCAATTTCATATTTTTTCACAAATCGATGCTATTGGTCAGTCCCCATGTGGGTCTGTTATTTTTACAAATGATTAACCAATCTAAAGTGTTGAAAATAGCTTGAGAGCAAATCTCTTAACTCCATTGAACACTTCAACTGTCTGATAAGTTTCGTAACTCCACCTCTTCTTCACTCCGCGGGAGCTTCTCGGCATTACGTCTCCTGATTGAAAGTTTTTTAGACAATAACGAGTGAAAATAGTTAGGTTAGATACATTTGGCCTGTTTTGTTAAAAATCGATAGCTGTAATGCTTCGGTGCAGAAGGAAGCCCGTGAGCCACGAAGGTAAATTTGCGAGCAGATTCGGCTAATTTCCGCCTATTAGAGAGCCTAGTCAGCTCATCGTTTTTTGTATTACATCACTTATAGTTCTTAAACCTTTAAAATGGAGTTTAGGAAGATGTATGTAACCACAGTCGT
The DNA here is from genome assembly GCF_024868665.1 of Triplophysa rosa. NCBI lineage: Eukaryota > Metazoa > Chordata > Actinopteri > Cypriniformes > Nemacheilidae > Triplophysa > Triplophysa rosa. The sequence continues at coordinate 16,130,012 of NC_079893.1, read as the reverse complement.
TAGCTTTGGTTAACGATTGAAGCCTTTTCTCTTGTCAAGAGGCTCAACGCGACCGCCAACTTTATTTGCGTGCAGATTAATTTCCGCCTTATTAGACAGCCTGTTTAACATTTATTTTGGTATTGCATCACTCATAGCTCTAACGTTTAAAATAGAGTTTAGGAAGATGTATGTAACCACAATCATTAGCTTTCATTGGCTCTTAAAGCCTCGTCTCTTGTCAAAAGGCTCAACGCGACCGCAGACTTTGATGAACACTGCTGGCAGCAGCGACGTCTGTATCCGTACCATTCTTATCAATGACAGCATAATCTCGTATCTCCCAAGTCATAAACCTTGTATCTCCGATTAAACATGGTTTTGGGGAAATGTTGGGTTAATGTTGGTACACAACAGTATATGATAGAAATATAAGGTATAATACCAACTTTAACGATACAATGTTTAATAACTCAAAAAATATGCAGTTTTTTAATTTCCTGAAAAATAATGGTTTTGGAGATGCGAGGATTCCGCCCGACAGTGACGATATGCATGTCTCATATCAGTAACATTATTTTGCTTGTTTATTTTGCACTCCTGACATAACATGAACAAAACCCGCATTTCATTATGCACCTCTGTTATACTGTTGCTAACTTTGGCTGACGCTGGACAGTATTTACCATTAGTCTTAAAATGTTGGTACGGTTTAATGATAATTAATATATGACATGATAATACTAACTGTTGGATGTAGACATGTGCCGGTGTTCGGTAATATGGTACACCAGGGGCGTATCTAGGATATAAAACCATCAGGGGCTGAGCCTAAAACATTAGGGCCTAATGTAGGGAATTTGTATTAGGTTGTAAGGGGTATTTTTTTCAAGGAAAATATGCTTTGCATGAACTTTTTTATGCAATATAGTTTATTAGCAGACACAAAATAATCACATAAATTTAAATGTATTCTTCTCAAGGAAAATATGCTGTGCATGAACACATTTATGCAATATAATATCACAAAACAATCATATGTAACTTTATACATCTGACCCATTGTCATCTATGTCTAGCTACTTATGTCTACTGTACTTCATTCTCTTGTGGACTTTTCAAAGTTTTTTAAGGTTCTTTTATCCATGTATTTTTCCTGTTCGTTTTTTGATGGTGGAATCGTCACAGAGTATCTTCGAGACTTGACTTGAGCAAAAAAAGCATATGGTAATGTTTGTAATGCGTTAGTGCCTTCACGTTTATGAGCTGGGCCATAATAATGCATGAAATTAACAGACAGTCCCTTAAGGATTTCATTCAAGGATTTTTCCTTATTTGTAAATTGTGTAAATATTTGTAATGTTTTTTTACAACTTTAATTACTTAAATACTAAAAGTATTTATATGAATAGAAATACTTAAAAACTATAATTGATAATTGTAGCGAGGAAGGCGGGATGAGAGCCGTGGGGCAGGAAGGCGGGATGAGAGCCGTGGGGCAGGAAGGCGGGATGAGAGCCGTGGGGCAGGAAGGCGGGGCGGGTCCCGCATGCCTCACGGGGGAGCTCGGGAGCATAAGAGGACGAGCGGCAGGACTGCCGACGAGAGAGGACCGGGCCCGGAAATGCTAAGTTTTGTTTATGTTTGTGTTGCTGGCAGTCGTCCACGAGGGGCTGCCGGCTTGATATTTTTGTATTTTTGTATTTCTGTGTATTTATTTTTGATCGAATGTTCGCCGGTTCCCGCTTCCTTCCTTCCGTTTTATTGAGCTTTATTACAGCGGTGCCGAAACCCGGGAGGAAGGACACGCTGTTAAAGAGTCCTCGCAGCTTAGGGGGATCGCGGTGCCGAAGAGTTCGGGCAGCACGGATGAGAGAAGTCCGCGAGGCGGTGGTGTTGGCGCGTGTGCCCGGACGGGGAAAAGACCTCGCGCCGTGTCCTGGGTCTGAGGTGGAGTGGCAGCCGTCCGCGAGGGAACGGAGAGGTCAGCCCCGCTTGCCATGGGCCGGAGCCTGCTACCGTCCGCCGGATCGGGGAGGAGCAGGAAGCAGGGGGCCTGCTGCCGGCTGCCCTCGTCCGGAGGAGCCATCGCCAGCCGCCCTTATCCGGAGGAGCCATCGCCGGCCGCCAGGGGGCGGAGGAGGAGCGTCCAGTACCACCGCATGGCACCGCGAGGAAGAGCCTCTCGGCTGGTTGAGGACCGAGTGACAGGGACGAGAGAGGGGAGAGAGGAAAAAAATAATAGTCCGGTTCCCCGACACGCTGTCGCTCGGTCCTAAACCAGCCAAGAGGCTCTTCTTCGTGCTGCCATGCGGTGGTACTGGACGCTCGGGGTGCTCCCGGCTCCGTTCTCTCGTCTCGTTGGTGCATACCCACAGGCGCTGGGGCTCTCAAGGGGGGGGCGCTGGGGCTCTTAAGGGGGGCCCCCCGGGGGGGAGTAGGCACAGGCACGCTAGTATCCCCCGGCCTGTGAAGGGCGATGGGGGTATGTAGTGAGGAAGGCTACATAGGGAAGCTTGGGAGCATAAGAGGACGAGCGGCAGGACTGCCGACGAGAGAGGACCGGGCCCGGAAATGCTAAGTTTTGTTTATGTTTGTGTTGCCAGCAGTCGTCCGCGAGGGGCTGCCGGCTTGTTACTTTTGTATTTTTGTGTATTTATTTTTGATTAAATGTTTTGAATGTTCGCCAGTTCCCACCTCCTTCCTTCCATTTTATTGAGCTTTATTACAATAATGCTTAACCTAATATAAATAAAAAATGAAAGGTTTTGAAGTAAATGTTTTAGTAAACACAAACAGCCAGTGGCCTAAAAGCTGCTGGTGTGACTAAGCTGCTGGCACTTTAAGACTTGCGGTAAAGCGCGTACACGTCCCAAAAAGTTTCTCCCAAAAACTGTTTGTTTACTTCATACCCGATTGTGTTTAAAAAAACTCAACGGACATTTTGACATATTTTTCAGCATTTGCTCAAGGCTTATGTTTTTTTACAAGGAATAAAAAACAGTATTGCTCCACTATGCTGTCATATATTAGGATATTATTGCTTCGCCCTGTCCTTGGCACTTATGTGAGGCAGCAGCCAGGTTCACACAGACCACTCACTTGCCTCACATGAGCGACAGGCAACATCTGTGCATTATCCTCGCAAAAATAATCCATTACAAATTGATAAAATTCATTTTTGCCATCTTTGCATTGATTTTGATTAAGATTATGCTGCAATAGCAGTATCACGAAAAACTGTGCAGGCTTGTTGTGATAATCCAGATTTTTATATCATTAGTTATAGCTGTACATTTTCGTCTCCGTGTACTCACACACTTAAGTTACATTTCTTCATCTTCTCCAAAAATGAAAGAAGATTTGTTTGTTTCTTGGCACATGCTATTGCCGTTCTGTAGTCTTCTCTACCCTCACACTGTTAGATCTTATTTTATCGAGCAGCTCAACTGCATAGGATAGGTTGAAGAATAGGTGTGTGGGAGAGAGGCTGCAGTCAACATCGTGTGCACAGCGTCAGCAGCGAATTTTAAACGTCCAGTTAATGATTTCCTATTATTATTTTCCAGGCCAAAACATTCGGGGCTAGCTTAAAAACAATCGGGGCTAGAGCCCCAAATAAACTGTGCTAGTGACGGCCATGTGGTACACCACGGTAGTGAAAATGCACTATAGATTTATTGCGGGCACGTCCAACCGCTGTGAAGAAAAATGTGCCTTATCTTTTTCTTTGACTGCATAAAATAACACTCCGTTTATGCTGCGTAAAGGCAAAAGTATAGTCCAACCGGCCATTATTTTCGTAATCAGGAGGGTCAGCGGTCGTCCGCACAGCCCGTCCATGTGCAGCCCATTTTTTGAGGGTGCGCGGACAGGATGCGTACAACAGCGCATGCGTGACAACATGTTGAATCAGCTGAGTCCACTCGGTGACGTACTGCGCATGTGTCGAACTCGTTTATCCGCGATTGAGTATGCGAGATTGTGCGTGATATGGACACGGACGCGGAAGTCAAGTATACCCGTGGCTTAAGCGTCACACGCACACGCATTTGTGTGCTCTGATGTAAACAGCCTGGACAAGCCTCACGTTGAGAAGAATGGGGGAAGGCAGAGCTCTGCCGACCTAAGGTGAAATATGAGTTATGTCACGCCACTCTTATTTACGTGTTTCTGAATACCACATAGAAACAAATAAGCGAACTAAAGTGCCAAAATTGCATGGATTATATTGCTATTTGCATTCCTGACAGTTGAAGAGTTAGCTTGGTCCGCTAGCTTGCATCTCGTAATTGAATAAATAAAATACAGTAATCTCCTAATCGTAGTTATATAGTTAATAATGTTGTGGCGAGGGGGCGTGGTTTAGCGAGGGACGCAACAGGAGAGAGAGCCGGGAGACGAGCGGTGAGTAAGGGGGACACGTGCAAACAATCAACACCTGTATCTAATTCCAGTAAGGGCGCGGAGAGAGCGGATAAAAGGAGGAAAGCAGCACACAGAAGACGAGAGACTCACAGACTGACACGGGCTGTTGACGGGAGAACCTGATCGGGAAGTGGAATCTATCAAGGACTCTGTACCTGGGATAAAGAATGGTATGGTGTACTGGTGAAGACGCCACCTGTATTTTATGTTTGAGTGAATCTAACTTTCGTGTGGAACTTTAATAAAAACCTGTGTCAGTCTCGCCAACCTCGTCCTCTTCCTTACCCACGACTCTTGAGTTGTGCTACACATGTCAGTGTGGCAGAACAATTATTTTGATTTGAAGTTGAAGATGAAATGCAACAATCGTATCTTGCCACAGAGTGCTGCTTTTAAATGCCTATTAAGCTATGTAAGCTATCCTACTGCTTGCTATCAGGAAAAAAAACATGAATTAGCACTATTGTTGTACTGACACTGACAGGCAATTATTTATAATGAACTGATGTGTCAGTAAAATGACCATCTAAATATTAAGCAATGAATGTTATGTTAAATATGTATTTGACTATGCATGTTAAATACACTATTGTACAGCAAGTGAAGTGGGTATCTTTAGCTTAATCATCACCATTACATGTGTTCACTTGCTAAAATCTAGTATGGAGTAAAATATGTTTTATCATATTTAATTAAACACCTGACAAATTATCAATAACCAGATATTGATATTTGCATATGTTTTTGTAATGCACTTCATCACCGTGATACTACCGTAATAAAAGCTTAATCAATTACTGCCACATAAAAATGTATTACCGGCACAAGCCTAGTTGAATGTTTTATTGTGGTTAATCTTGAAGCCGGTATCGTTACATCCCTAATTAAACGTTAATTTCATTTTAAATTTCTCAAATATCAAATTGTTCATGCTCAGTCTCATTAAAATCCTTCACAGCAAACAGTGCATCCTAGTAATGTTTTAGTGGTGTGTGTATACTTCTCAATGATAAGCGCCAAAATCCACAGAATTCTGCAAAAGAAGTTTCTGCAGAGATCTGCGGACGTGGATTTCTTGTGGCCCTAGTATGAGTCATGTTCCTCTGGACACAACATTCTAAAGGGACTATACCTTATTCGGAGTCTCATCTTCCTCAGCATCTTCATCATTTGGACCATCATCCTGTAGCACAACAGATAAGGGAGCAACCCAGCATTCTTTTGGAAAGAGTTCAACAGCCACTACATCCTGATGCACAGCTCGGTTTATGTTCTGAAGGCCTTGAAGTAGAACCTGTCATAAATATGGAAAGAGCAGCAGATTAGCATATAGTCACTGTCCTTCCGAAACCTCGGATGTCCAAATGGGCTCTATGCAAGCATTACTTCCGTGTTTAATGCAAGAACCCTCAGCAGTTTCCGGTTGGGGGGACTTAAAGTTATAGTTCATCCAAAAATGAAAATTGTGTCATGAATTACTCACTCTCTAGTTGTTCCAAACCTGTATAATTTTCTTTGCTCTGATGAACACAGAGAAAGATATTGGGAAGAATGTCAGTAACCAAACAGATCCAGTGTTTCCCACAGGATTTTGAGAGACTTGTGGCGCTGACGACGTCACAAACAAATTAGCATATTTATGACGCCATCACGCCGTGTTTGCATTTGGACTTGACATCGGTTTCTATTTTACTCTCTGATCTGTCACATTATGCTACATTTTAAAACAACAATGCCATTCTCACATATTTTCTGTTCTGTTGTCAGACATGAAACGATTATAAAATAAGTTACTGAACGTGACCCAATAATGTTTAATACAGTCAGCAGTCACTTTACCTGCTGCTAAAATCCTGATTTATAAACTCGATACCGTTTGGCAAAATCACCATACATCTACATTAAAGAGCAGATATGCAGTGATTTTGGCTATCACTTATTTGTCTCATGGAGCGCACGGCCGTTACTGTGCTGCTGCATTATGAGCACTTCTTTGATTTTAAATGAAAGTTATAGTTTTATTATGCATAGTGCAGACAATTCGGCACAAATCCATAAATATGTGAAAATACACTGTTAGCACGGCGCAAACTACGTGCGCACGCACGCACACCAAACTCATTGGTAGATGGCGAGGCAGAGTCCTGCACGGGTCCTGTTTGATAAACCCGCACCCGCAGTAATTAAAAGAACACCTGACATCCGACAGCAGCACTCATTTAATTCCGTACCCGACCCTACCCTTTGACAAAAATGCCGCGACCCGAACCGCACCCGCATTACATCTACATGATGTAGACAAAACCATTTCTTTTCTCACGCAACAAGCAACGAAATATTAGGAATTCCTGGTTAACACATTTTTAAACATGTAGTACTAAATATGGCCGTTTCGGGTGAGACAACCAATAGTGAATCCACTAAAATATTGTAAGCTAATAGTAGCTATACTATATTTGATTAGTGATTTATGAAATGTGTTTTGATTTATGCAAAATTTGTTAAAAATAGCCTATATTTTTCATGTGATATTAAAGAAGCCCGTCTTTTGCTGTTTTTGAGGCTTTGATTATGTTTTTTGGGTGTTTAACAATGGATGTTCATGTTTCTAATTTAAAAAACGCTTTATATGTCACATATTTCAAGTCTATTGTTCGCCGCTGTCCCTCTTCTATCAAAACGACTGGATTTCTTCCGGTCTATAAAAAGTCCCTCCTTCCGAAACGCTCTGATTGGTAAAGCTAACCAGGTGTGTCGTGATTGGTTCCCCGCTTAGAGTGTGTGTGTGAAGATGTCCCACCCATACCATATCAGCGAGCTTCCGCTTCTCAGGCTGTTGTGATTGGTCGGTGCCCCTCTCAGTGCACGTGTATTCATAAACTTTGGCTTTTAGCAATAAACAGTAATAATGGCGTCAACTTCACTTTATCAGTTAAAAACATGAGGATCGATCGAAGTGTAACGGAGGTCCGCTAGTGCAAACGTCAATCTTTGTAAGAGATCGCAATTTTTTTCCCTACTATGACGAGGGAAATGACACCGGACCGAATGGCGTCAGACTGGTTATATTAATTTACACTAATAACAGAAGCGTTAGTTTTGCCTTTTTATATTGGACCCGAGTTGGATAATAAAACAAGCAGATTGACCAGGAGATATTTGCAAGCAGGACTTCACAGGACGTTTCATAGAGGTATGCGCACACACACACAATATCAGTGTATTACACAGAACAGCTTTCACAGCTGATGTTAAAGTCATGGAAGCTGTTATTTGACCGTTGGTTATCTTAGAATGTGTGTAGCTGAATTCTTATTACCAGCTGTAGGACTGTGATGAAAGGGAAAGTAGTTTAGCACGTAGCTCAGTCAAATGTTTACGATCTCTGATAACCAAACACTACTCCAGCGGCTCTTCCTCTTCTCTAAGGAAGGCCTTGTCCATTTTTTGGCGTATTCCTTTGGGCGGAGGTTAATAAAAGCACTCGGAATGATGACATCATGTACCCGGGAAGTAGAGGGCTGTAGTCAGATTCCAGCCGTTCTCTGTAGTCCTTGAAAAGCAAATTCTGTTAAAGACAATATCTCGCTTGGCACTGAACTTTGAGCTTTATCATTTTGCAGGTATTGTTTATGCTCTAACAGCAACATTACACACTAACAAAAGGATGAAAATGGGGTCGCGGGGAATGGGACCTTTAATAATAGTTTCCCTTCACTTTATTCTGTAAAATTATACCAAAGCCACAAAAGGCTAAGCTGCCGTCAAGGCTAAATAAAGCTTAAAGGGGATATGCAACAGTGTTTCATGCATTCTCACTTCTTAACAATGTTAAACGTGCTGTCTTCTCATGCTTGACATGGTCAAATTGTCAAAAAACGAGTTGGACGTGTGACGTAGTATTTCTGTGCTCGATACACCCCCTCAGCGTTCTTTTAGGTTTTTGAATTTTTTTTATCGAACATGAAAATCTGTTTTGTTACAACTTTTCTTAAGTCCCTTATCAGACAATTCTCCCAGAAAAGCACGCCCACACATCACTTTCACTTGTGTGCAGGAGATAGGGAGCACTACGTTAGCGAAGTTCAACTGTGTTCATTTGTTCACTGCAATTGGGTGATGAATGTTATATAAACGGTGGATATAATGCTGGATTTGGAGATTGTTTGAAACTGATAGGTGGAGCAGTCCCAGCGCTAAAAGATGCCGGACATGAACCGCACGCGGTAAGTGAAACTGAGTCATATGTCTGTTTTGTTGGCAATGGGTGCACACATGCTTTAGTTCCCCCAACCCCCCCCCCACGCGTCGTATGTTTTCGGAAATAACCGTACAGCTGTATCTGTGTTTTATAAATGTGATCAAACTAAAGACTCTACGGATATTTGAAGGGTATGATACTATTCTTTAAGTACACATGATAAACATAAGATATGCAGAAACTGTCTTGAGTGACAGCCACTTTATTGCTGAGAAGGGACCAGGGTTGATGCGCAAATGTTTTTTTTTTAATTGTGATAAGAGCATCGAGTCCTCACTATAGCTGTCCATCAGTTGCACGCGATTGGCTACAATGCTCAATACTGAAAAGTGCGCTGCAATTAGAAACCAGCTCTTCAAACAGAGCTTGAACACATGAGCACAGGACTGTGTAAAAGCATTTTATCAGCTGAGGTGAGTCGAAAGTAGTCTTGGCTACTGGATCAGCGTTCTGTCCACGCAAATTATTTCCCGACCCACAGATGAATAATTATTCCTCCTGTTACATCTAATATTAGCGGTTCACCTGACAGTGCCCGGCCATGTGCAGGACTCTGGGGCGAGGGCTCGCACACACACACACACCAAGCTCATCCAGAAAGAGAGAGCATGTGAATGAGGGAGAGAGGACGCGCACACACCACTCACATCAAACAAGTCAAGAAAAAAGCTGTTTAGAAGCGCTGTTTAGAAGCTTAATCGATTCGCAGATACAGTCATTATCACTGATGGAAAAATACAAAATGAGATGCCAAATATACTTGGTTGGGTGGTCATTAATATACCTGCCAAAGTAAAGTAAATTTGTGGGAAACACTGCTAACCTTCCGTTAAGTCCTGATAAATTTGGTCAGCAATCTTCTCTGTCAGTAAGTCTGTGACTGTTGATGTTCACGGAGTTAACGCATATTGAAAACACCGCTACCTTTTAATTTCAGGAACTGAACGCAACATGAGAGAGAGAGGCGCTGAGCGTCAACACGCTGCGTGCAACTCGACAATGAATTAAGCTTTTTTAAATACAAATTTAAAGGGAAATAATGTAATATCTATTCGTGGCGGTCAGCGTTGATATTGTGGTGGTCCGCCACGAATAAATAAATGTATAGGCAACACTGAGATCTCAACCCCCATTGACTGCCATAGTTGGAAAAATAAATATGCGGGGTGAGATCTGTTTGGTTACTGACATTCTTCCAAATATCTTTCTTTGTGTTTAGCAGAACAAATAAATTTATACAGGTTTGGAACAATCTGAGGGTGAGTAAATGATGACAGAATATTTTTGGGTGAACTAGAGAGAAATGGGAAATGGAGAAAATAGTTCAATGTAGCAGATGCTGTTAGCAGATACTGCAGCACACAGCAGTGGTATAGACTGATTTCACTCAGCTGCCATGTTGAAATCAAAAACGAGGCTGAGGTGGGAAGAAAACCAGAAGGACAGATAGACTACAATGGTTTGGACTACCATCGGGTGTCTGTGACATGAATAAACAAATGATGGGTTTACTACCATATTATTATCTCTCCGTTTTAAGTCTCCCCAACCGGAAACTAGCGAGGGTTCTTCCTGTTAAACGTGGAAGTAACGCTGTTTTTCAAAACACTGTACTTTTTAAATGATTAAATACTGATAATTATTACATAAAGGTTGAATAATAACAATGATTTATGGCAAAATAAAAAAAATTAAATCACCAATTATGGAGATACAAGGTTTCAGAAGGATAGCAGCGATATCTTATCTCAAAGATAATGATGCCAATCCATTAAAATATATATTATATGTAAAACTTCACTGCATTATCAAAGTTTATTTTACTGTATTTGTGATGACCTTTTACCTCAGTTACATATTTCTCATCTTGCTGTATAAAGACTGTTCCCTCCAGATAATTATCTCTATTGGCATGGAATGTGCCCTGAAGGAGTACACCGTTCTTAATGCCAGCTTGGATCCTGGATAATGGCAGGTGCTCTGAAAACAGTAACTTACTGCCAGTGATGTCATTCTAAAGAGAAGAAATGAAGTAATATTTTAATGCAACAACATAATATATATACAGTATCTCACAGAAGTGAGTACACCCCTCACATTTTTGAAAATATTTTATTATATCTTTTCATGTGACAACACTGAAGAAATTACACTTTGCTACAATGTAAAGGCCTGAGTGTACAGCTTGTATAACAGTGTACATTTGCTGTCCCCTCAAAATAACTCAACACACAGCCATTAATGTCTAAACTGCTGGCAACAAAAGTGAGTACACCCCTAAGTGAAAATGTCCAAATTGGGCCCAAATAGCCATTTCCCTACCCGGTGTCATGTGATTCGTTAGTGTTACAAGGTCTCAGGTGTGAATGGGGAGCAGGTGTGTTAAATTTGGTGTTATCGTATCGATATCATACTGGTCACTGGAAGTTCAACATGGCACCAGTGTTGCTTTCGGCAACGAAAATTATGACGAAATATGGTCGTCAACGAACCTTTGTCACGTGACGAAAACGAGACGAGACGCAACGTAAATGCTGGTCATGTGACGATGACTATAATTAAATGTACAATGCAATATTGTTGACGAATAAAAACGAGACTAAATGTGGTTTACAAAATAAAAACTATGCTAAAATGTCTCTTCATTGTCGCTGACCAAAACGAGACGAGACGAAATGTTATAACGTTATTTCGTCTGATGCGGAATCCTGTTAAATGTCGTCTGGCTGTTCTGCGTGTCTGAATGAATTATGTGCACAGTTTAACATACAACATGAGTGATGGTCGAGGATTTATCTGCGTCTGCACTGTATGAGGATATGAACACAAGAACTTCATCTCCAGAGTTGCTCTGAGTTTATTTTACGAGCGTTTACTGTTTGAGTGAAGCTATCGGCAAACACAAAAACTCAAGCGTCTAACCAAAGACCCGTCAAAATAAAAGTCCCGTTAAATTGAACACTCCGACAAAAAATACTTTAGTGAACTATAATAACTTTAAACCTCTCTAGCTCCAGTGCTATGTGCAAAAAAGTCTGCATTAATTTACTGCATTCTGTATGCTACTACAGGGCACTGAGGGCACTTACTCTTCTCCTGTTGGTTCTTTGCAATGCTGGCAAATGTAACCTTCCAGTTGACTTGCCAAATCACTTCCATTTGTTTTATTAATAAAGGATATTGGAAGTAAAATCGGTCTGGGTTATGACAAATGCTACACACAGCGAGAAAAAGAAAATTTGTATAGGAAAAAGATGCATCGAGAATTGTTTTATCATCACATTCGCCCTCTGAATCGTAATCGAATCGCATCGTGACGTGCCTAGAGATTCCCACCCCTACCGATGGCTGTAAATTCAAATCAGACGTCTTCCGTGTCTGGAATAAGATAACCTTGTTTGAAATGGGTTTGGCTAAAATAAAATTTTGGTTTCGTCTATACTACTAGGTACTTATACTGACTGGGTTACATAGAATTGCATTACTAAAAAGAGACTAAAATACAATTTTCATTGACTAAAACTAGACTAAAATGTCATCAGTTTTCGTCGACTAAAACTAGACGAAAATAGTCATGGATAATTCTGACTAAAATAAGATTAAAATGCTCAGACTTTTAGTCGACTGAAACTTGACTAGACTAAAAAGTGTATGAACATGACTAAAACTAATAAAAACTAAAATGACAGCTTGACACAAAGACTAGACTAAAACTAAAATTAAAACAGGCCGCCAAAAACAACACTACATGGCACCTCATGGCAAAGAACTCTCTGAGGATCTGAAAAACTAATTATTGCTCTACATAAAGATGGCCTAGGTTATAAGAATATTGCCAACACCCTGAAACTGAGCTGCAGCACGGTGGCCAAGACCATACAGCGGTTTAACAGGACAGGTTCCACTTAGAACAGGCCTCGCCATGGTCGACCAAAGAAGTTGAGGTCACGTGCTCAGCGTCATATCCAGAGGTTGTCTTTTGGAAATAGACGTATGAGTGCTGAGAGCATTGCTGCAGAGGTTGAAGGGGTGGGGGGTCAGCCTGTCAGTGCTCAGACCATACGCCGCACACTGCATCAAACTGGTCTGCATGACTGTCGTCCCAGAAGGAAGCCTCTACTAAAGATGATGCACAAGAAAGCCCACAAACAGTTTGCTGAAGACATGCACACTAAGGACATGGATTACTGGAACCATGTCCTGTGGTCTGATGAGACCAACATAAACTTATTTGGTTCAGATTAGGGCTGCAACTAACGATTATTTTGATAATCGATTAGTTGGGCGATTATTTTTTCTTCGATTAATCGATTAATCGGATAAAATGTGATTACATCTTTTGCTTATAATAAGTAAATCAGATATGGGAAAAGTATACACAACTGAACTCATTAGCCTTCTCCCAAAATGTTGTGAATGTCTCCATAATTAATACACCTGGTGAGTTGATTCAGGTGTGTCATATTGGAAGCAACTGACAATAGTCTCTCCCAAACGTGGGAGCGAGGGGAGGGTCGGCCAAAGAAATCATTTTTTGTGCCATGAAAAGTGAGATATTTGTCATTCAAATGTAGTGAAGTACAGTAAAAAGTAAACAGAAAAAGTAATACTTAATACAAATACTCAAAAAGTGTACTTAAGTACAGTTCTCAAGTAAATGTACTTCGTTACCCACCTCTGAACTAAATAAACCACCAAATCTGGTTATTTAGCCTATTATGTACTTTGCAAAGTGCAAACGCCACAAATTGGGTTTTACTAATATAATCTTTAATTTTGTCATTTAAAACACCTCTCCCCTTTAAACTTTAAAACTGCGCAGCTTGAAGAGATGCATGCAAAACACATCTGACTTTAAAACTGCGCACCTCGCGCTGCACGGAGAGACGCATGCACCAAGAGACACGTCTGACTTTAAAACAGCACAACCTGTGCCGCACGGAGAGACGCATCCACGGAGAGACACGTGTGACTTTAAAACTGCGCACCTCGCGCAGCACGGAGAGACACGTGTGACTTCAAAACTGCGCACCTCGAGCAGCACGGAGAGACACGTGTGACTTTAAAACTGCGCACCTCGCGCAGCACGGAGAAACACGTGTGACTTTTAAACTGCGCATCTCGCGCTGCACGGAGAGACGCATCCACGGAGAACCACATCTGACTTTAAAACTGCGCACCTCGCGCTGCACGGAGAGACACGTGTGACTTTTAAACTGCGCATCTCGCGCTGCACGAAGAGACGCATCCACGGAGAACCACATCTGACTTTAAAACTGCGCACCTCGCGCTGCACAAAGAGACGCATCCACGGAGAGACACGTCTGACTTTAAAACTGCGCACCTCGCGCTGCACGAAGAGACGCATCCACGGAGAGACACGTCTGACTTTAAAACTGCGCAGCTCATGCTGCAAGGAGAGACACATCTAAAACGGTAATTTTAAAAGGGAAGAAGATGCGCTTGATTTATAACTGCGCAGCTCGCAAGTGACGTCACAGACCAACTAATCGATAATGAAATTCGTTGACAACGAATTTCATTATCGATTATTATCGATTTTATCGATTAGTTGTTGCAGCCCTAGTTCAGATGGTGTCAAGCGTGTGTGGCGGCAACCAGGTGAGGAGTACAAAGACAAGTGTGTCTTGCCTACAGTCAATCATGGTGGTAGGAGTGTCATGGTCTGGGGCTGCATGAGTACTGCAGGCACTTGGGAGCTACATTTCGTTGAGGGAACCATGAATGCCAACATGTACTGTGACACACTGAAGCAGAGCATGATCCCCTCCCTTCGGAGACTGGGCCGCAGGGCAGTATTCCAACATGATAACGACCCCAAACACACCTCCAAGACGACCACTGCCTTACTAAAGAAGCTGAGGGTAAAGGTGACTTAAACCCTATTGAGCATCTGTGGGGCATCCTCAAACGGTAGGTGGAGGAGTGCAAGGTCTCTAACATCCACCAGCACCGTGAGGTCATCATGGAGGAGTGGAAGGGACTCCAGTGGCAACCTGTTAAGCTCTAGTGAACTCCATGCCCACGAGGGTTAAGGCAGTGCTGGAAAATAATGGTGGCCACACAAAATATTGACACTTTGGGCCCAATTTGGACATTTTCACTTAGGGGTGTACTCACTTTTGTTGCCAGCGGATTAGACATTAATGGCTGTGTGTTGAGTTATTTTGAGGGGACAGCAAATTTACACTGTTGTACAAGCTGTACACTCACTACTTTATGTTGTAGCAAAGTGTCATTTCTTCAGTGTTGTCACATGAAAAGATATAATAAAATATTTACAAAAATGTGAGGGGTGTACTCACTTCTGTGAGATACTGTATATACACTGTATATATGGGCCATGCTACAGAATTGGTGCAAAATCAGAGTTGGCAACGTCTTGAAAAAAATCTTTTGAATTGATTTTTTTTCATGGATGAAAATTGTATGATATTAAAGGTACACATTTCTAGTAATTGTGCAGTTAATTTCCATATTGTAATTTCAGAAAGTTTTTAAATATTTTTCCTCTCCCCAAATTTTGTCACTACCGAAACACAATAATATAAAACTAAATAAGTAGTATTATATTTACATATTAAGATTTTGTTTAAATCTACTTTTTAAATATATTTTAGCTATTTTTAAAAAATGTTTTCAGATTTCAAGTGTATTTTATGAGATTTCAAAGTTAAGGATTCATTAGTTTATATATACACATTGAACCAAACACTATCATAACATTTTAGTTGATAATTTAATATACTTTATTTTTGACAACACATCCCATGTTTCAGTCATGATACACAAATTTTCAGTAGCGATGGTAATGTTTTGGTAGTGATCACAATGTTTAATTTGCACAGCTGAATCAGACTTTCAACATTTTATGTTAATACAAATACTGTAACTAACTGTTGCACATACGCAGCCAGCACATATAGCAGACACACATCTGACAGTAAATATCTAATAGAAAACCTACAGCTCTCATACTATATCACCACTTAAACATACAAAAATTTCAGTAGTCTGTACCAATACCAGTAAAATTCCACGGTTCTCGGTACCAATTTCGGTACCAAAGCAAAACACCAGTAGGTCTACATGCTAATTGAAACACAATTGTTAATATAAATGTATAAAAAGTAATGCCATTTTGTATAAATGAAGTATACAAGGTAAACGTTGCTGAAACTGTTGAAACTGATGAACATCCTCCTCAGTCTGCTGCTGTATAAGACAAATAGAATAAATTTCAGTAAGACTGAACAAACATGATATGAAATATTAAAACAAACCTCAGTTTTTATACTGCATTTACACAAGATTCATTACATTAAGGTTACTGTATACTAAAATAATAAATGCAACGGATAGACTTTTCTTTAGTTTAAATTTAGATTTTTAAACCTAATAGAGTTATCCATCCAAGACATACAGTACACATTGCTAGTCATACATCTATTGTTTTCTAGCACATAGATTTCGGATAGGCCTATATAAAATATGTACTGTAAACCACATCATGTCCTCCCATGTATTTTAGCCTACCCCATTACAGTTATAAAAGCATTGAATGGTTAATAAGGACACTTGACTGGATTAGCATTGGCGCTAACAAATTAACATATAATACAACATTCATAATGGAAATGCTAACAGAATTTGAAACTTACCGCTTGAACTTGTTCAAATAAATCCGGATGTTTCATCCTTTCACCACAAAACTCTGTTCATTTTCGCGATATGACTTCCCAGCAAACAATGACCTGGCGGTCCACAGGCGGTTTTTGGGCGGCACAGATTCAGCGGCTTGACACAGATGGACCACCGTCGGGACACTGTCGGCAAGCCGACCAATGTAAAAATGCTGTCGGTCTGCCAGCTTTTTTTGGGTGGCACACCACCAGTGGCTTGCCAGCTTGGAATCCTTGAAGGGAAGATGAATTCCCAAGTATATCAGAAAATTCTTCAGGATAATGTGAGAATGTCTGTACGTCAGCTGAAACGGTGTAGAAGGTGGGTGATGCACCAGGACAACGACCCAAAACACCGGAGCAAGTCCACAACAGAATGGCTTCAGAAAAACAAAATCCGCCTTTTGGAGTGGCCAAGTCAGAGCCCAGACCTCAACCCAATATAGATGCTATGGATTGACTTGAAGAGGGCCATACACATGAGACGTCCAAAGAATATGACAGAGCTAAAGCAGTTCTGCCAGGAAGAATGGGCTAAAATTCCTCCTCAACGATGTGCAGGTCTGATCCACAGCTACAGGAAGCGCCTGGTTGAGGTTATTGCTGCCAAGGGGGGGTCAACCAGTTATTAATTCTAAGGGTTCACTTACTTTTTCCACTGTCATTTTAAATGTTGAATGAGTGTGTTCAAAAAGACATGAAAGATCAGAATTTTTAGACACATTATGTTTGTCAATACCCTTGACTTAGATGAAGATCAGATCACATTTTATGACAAATTTATTCAGAAAACAATGAAATTCCAAAAGGTTCACATACTTTTTCTTGCCACTGTATATCACACATGCAACTAGGGCTGTGACGGTGGCAGTTTTTTTACCACGCGGTGGTAATAGACAAATCGACAGCGGTGGTTGGGAAATATATATTATTTATATAAATAATATTTATATTATTATATTTGTGTGTAGCAACCACGTGACGAGTGGAAGAGAAATATAGACCTTATTTAAATACTTGAAATTGCAATATGATATCTGAAATAAATCAGGATGAAACATCCGTCAATGTTTAACGCGCAAATCCATCAGTGAAACGGCACACTACAGCATATAAAACATTTAAATAAACATCAGTAAATAATGAAAACTTAAATGATATAAGAAAGCTAAATAGCCTACTAAATAAAAAAGCTCTTGTTGCAGTAACTTCAGTCAGTGGCGTATTAACCCTTACAGTCCTTAACAATTCCATTTGAAACAAACTGTTTAAACCTACATTGGCTTTCCTATTCAGATTGCCATAAAAACTTATATACAAACACAAATATACAAATCTTGCTTTATGATATATAATCACAGGCTGTGTACCTGATCATCAGATGTTAATGCAAGTCTGTCCACAAGCTCAGGGTTGCCAATCAAGCTCTTGATGTATTCATCACCTATATAACAAAGATCATAAACCACATGTTAATTACTATCCATATCACGACTTCAGCAATATTCTTTCACTAAGAATAATTGCTTTTAACTCAATTAAATGAACTAATAAAAAAACACAGCTGGTCTCGTACATTTGTACACCAGTAGACCATGCTGCTCTGCCTTTTCTTTGTTGGCCCGATCATTGGTCAGCAGAACCACTTTTAGTGGGCGGCCCCAGGTAGCTTTGGCAAGGTGATCCGTGTACCATTTAGCAGCGACACGGATGGCTCGATCATTGCAATCGTTAGCGCTCTCTCCTTGTTCTCGCTCAATGAATGTATACCTTAAAAGAGAAATATGAACCATATACATCATCCTGACATTAATTTTAAAACAATGGCAAATGGTAAAACTTAGTTAAGACGGCTGAAGGTAAAATGTATGCAGCATATGTTACCTGTGATGTTCATTGGTAAAGGTGTAGAAATGCTTTTCCTTGTCATGAACAACATCCTTAATTCTTTTGTAGACTGGGGCACTTCTGTGTTTAACCTCTTGTAAAACTGTCTGAAGGATGATCACATTCTTAATCAGAGGGTCCTCGAGGATGTCGATCTGTGATAAAGGAGTACCATGTTAGTTCCTTGTATTTAATAAATAATTGTTATCTAAAGCGGTATCAATTGCAGTAATGTACATCTTCCTGTACATTTATTGCAAGAGCTGTATTGTGTACGTGCAACAAGGCTCAGAAGCGAAAAGAAAGTACTGCCTAATGTTTAGTGATTTCAGGGCTAGAATTTTAATGCAGGATTGCGCATAATTTTAACCATTCCCGCAGGTCTAGCTTTGATAATGCAAGAAATTGTGTATTTGAAATCTTGGATAAAATAGGGAAATAAAATTACGAGACACACACATAAAATGAAATCATTACATGAAACAGTTTGTATTCCAGAATTTATATTCACATTTCGTGCTGCACCGGCTTTCTCTCTTTCGCGGAGCCCGACGCGTTGCACACTGTCAATGCTGTGGTATACTGATCTAAACAGTACGAGACTGTGCACATCGGAAACGCTGTTCGTCTTTTGGCATAGAACCTGTTCTTTGATTAACATTCAATTTGCATGTTTATCGACTAAAACGGTGTACAAATAAACTTTATTTATGCAAAACTTTCAAGTTATGCAAAATAAACAAAAATAAACAAAAATAAGTCTGTCTGCCTACCGATGTTATCATCTCTCATGTAATAACCAATGTTTCAAACTTAAAATAAATATATAAATAATAAAAAAATAAGCCACAGAAGTGTCACAAGCAATGGAAAAGTGACAGAAATTGAACTGAAGCGGAACAACAATATAGTTTTTACACTTCTGAACGTATTTTAATGTCAGTTCCGAGAAGAGCTTTGCATATTTTGTATTTTTTTATCGTTTTTTTAAAGTAAGGACATTGAACTGAATTGAACCATGAAAGACACAGAAACTGAAATACATTCAATTAGTCTTTTAGGAGGACACCATGGCAAATCTTTCCACATGAAATAACAACTGGAAGAAATTCCAAAGTTGCATGTCGTACATGTGTGAGTACTTGTGAAAAAAAAGTGTTTTGGTCATATTCTGGAGCACTGAGATATAATTGTTTTTAATGTTTTTAATCTAGCAAACTGATATACCCCAACACCCGCCTCGCCCCGCCCCCCGATGTCATCGTCCATCGCGATGTTTCACTGTAGGCATCGTCCGATGCCAATTTGGTAGACATCGCCCAACCCTAGCCCTGACACTAATAATAATTACTGCTTGCCTTTGTTCTATAGCAATCATGGAGCGTATTGGCCACACGCGGACACTAGGTAAAACACTTAGAAGTAAACTTGACTAATCAGGATACAAAACAATTATATTGACACTTCAAATTAAATATCATTTTTTATCTTCGGACAAGTAATATTTGTACTCCGAAGGACAAGCATATGACAATGCCTACATTGCACATATGTAAGAGACAGATGATCTGTTTTTGAAGAGGTTTGCTTGTGAATGTATTTAAAATAATGTAATGAGAGCTTACAATTGCTATACTTGTGGTACATTAGCTCAGCTGCTGTTCAGCCACGCGCTGTGCACTCCCATAAACACTAGTACTAGGCACTGCAGAGAGATGTGCGCGAACGTTGAAACCTGTCCGTCTAGATCGTGTTTACATAGAAAAACAGTGGGAAAGTAGCAACGCGGGATGGCAAGTTTAATAATCATAGGTAGTTAAGATGGTGAAGAGAGCACTGAGAGCACATGAGCGCACGCATACGGCTGCCGCAAATGGACGCATTTCAGGATGCGTGTTCTCTTAAACGCGCACGTCATTAAAGTACCGGTACCAAATAAATGAGAAATTGGTATCGTTTTAACAGAAGGGTATCGCGGTACTTTTCTAGTACCGGTGTATCGTGCAACACTAGCCAATAGCATTCGAATGTACGCAGTAACAGAGCCCATCAGATGAAAACCCCACTTTTTCTGCGTTTAAGTGCTATAATCGGGTCCCCGGTCAGGGCTCTAGAAGTGCGACCAATTTAGTCGCAAGTGCGACTTTATTTCTCAGTGGTGCGACTAAAAAAAATCTGAGGTCGCACCGGTGCGACCAGCCGTTCGAGGGAGAAAAAAAGTCTCTGCGACTCTGAAAGTCTTCCTGTGATTCAACAACAGACACACATTAGGCCCATATCGTGGTCTAAACCAATCAGAGATAGTGAAGGGCGGACCCACCCTCTGATTGGCCGTGGTCCAGATTTTCCTGTATGTGTGTACCAGAGGTCGCGTTAAACGAAAATTCTCTCTCATTGATGGATTTATTTTTACCAGTGACGGAAAAATCTGAAGGCCGTCCGTCCGTCATTTTGACAGATTACAATGAAGGCAATTTGTAACTCCCCATTTCCCTTCATTAGAGCATGACATGCTCGCAAAGGGACGTGCGTGTTTTCACATGTCATTGTTACTGACTAGACATACAGGTGCTGGTCATATAATTAGAATATCAAAAAATTGATTTATTTCACTAATTCCATTCAAAAAGTGAAACTTGTATATTATATTCATTCATTACACACAGACTGATATATTTCAAATGTTAATTTCTTTTAATTTGATGATTATAACTGACAACTAATCCCAAATTCAGTATCTCAGAAAATTAGAATATTACTTAAGACCAATACAAAGAAAGGATTTTTAGAAATCTTGGCCAACTGAAAAGTATGAACATGAAAAGTATGAGCATGTACAGCACTCAATACTTAGTTGGGGCTCCTTTTGCCTGAATTACTGCAGCAATGCGGCATGGCATGGAGTCGATCAGTCTGTGGCACTGCTCAGGTGTTATGTGAGCCCAGGTTGCTCTGATAGTGGCCTTCAGCTCTTCTGCATTGTTGGGTCTGGCATATCGCATCTTCCTCTTCACAATACCCCATAGATTTTCTATGTGGTTAAGGTCAGGCGAGTTTTTGCTGGCCAGTTAAGAACAGGGATACCATGGTCCTTAAACCAGGTACTGGTAGCTTTGGCACTGTGTGCAGGTGCCAAGTCCTGTTGGAAAATTAAATCTGCATCTCCATAAAGTTGGTCAGCAGCAGGAAGCATCAGAAGCGTCTCGCCTGGGCTAAAGACAAAAAGGACTGGACTGCTGCTGAGTGGTCCAAAGTTATGTTCTCTGACTACATTAACCAACTATCATACACAACGATGGAGAAGTTAATATTAATGGTTACTGCATTTTCAGGCTGGCTCTTGTTCTGGAACTCTTTTTAGTGCCTCAGTGTGCTGATAACGAAACAGAGCCTCCACTGTGGCGTAATTTCGCAACTGCAGTTACAAATGACAGTCTCTTAAATGCACGCAGCATTTCTTGTGAAGACTCGCAACAATTTTGGCGAGAGCCTGAGGCGGCACGACATTAGATGGAGGCGGCCGCCTCCAATTTCTCTATTGTGGCGAAGCGCCGAGCTCCCAATCAGCGTCGCCATGGAAACGGGCTCAATCAGCGCACACACCTGCCGGTCGTCAGCACCTGCACCTCATTCCCAACCGGGATAAAAGCACACGGTAGAGAGAGATGGGTGAGCTACGACTCCAATAGAGATGTGCATACTGACTCTTGTCTTTGTTTGTTCTCTCGTCTCTCCCCAAAGACGCCAGTGCCTGACGACCGGTGTGGAGGAATCCCCAGCAGCCACGAACCCTCACCACCAGCCCTCTCCGTGCACTTGGAAGAACACCCCACGAGTCAACGTCACCCAAGATCACTCAGAAACTTACCTGGTTAACACTGTCAATAAATCACCCTCCGGGTCATTTTTCACTGCAACTGTGTTCGTCTCGTGTCTGCTTTGCCACACTGTACAGGAAAAACCCTGAAGATAATAATGGCTGCTATCTTATTGTGACGGGCACCATTTTAGAGAAGCATGTTACATTTGTGAATTTATGCGCCCCTAATTTTGATGACCCTCAGTTTTTTCAATCTGTTTTTAATGTTATTCCCGATATCGACTCCACTCACTTGATTGTTGGAGGGGATTTCAATTGTATATTGGACCCTTTTATGGATAGGCATTCTCCTAGTCATCCCAAAACCTCTAACTCAACTATGGTTTTAAATAATCTCATGCAGTCATTGAATATTCTTGATATTTGGAGACTGCACCACCCTACTTATAAGGACTACTCGTTTTTCTCAAATGTTCATAATTCGTATACAAGGATTGACTTCTTTCTAACGGACTTCAAATTAACCTCTAAGATCCTATCCTCCAAATACCACAATATTTTAATATCAGATCACTCCCCGGTGTCGATTTCAGTGGATTTTGGGATGGAAAGACCCACTTATGCGTGGCGCTTTAACCCTATTTTGCTGAATGAGGACAATTTCAAAGAAATGTGTTCCACCAATATTGCTGAATTTCTTTCGTTAAATGATCAGGGAGATGTATCAGACTCAACCTTATGGGAAGCTCTTAAAGTCACTAGAGGTCAAGTTATAGCTCACCAGGTAAAACTGAAGAAACAGAGGGGCAAAAGGCTATCAGAAATAGAGACAGAGTTAACAGTATTAGAAAATCAGTTTAAACGCACATCATCTAGGGTGACACTGGCTAATATTATGAAGCTCAAATATGAATATAATACTCTTCTATCTGCACAAATCAGCACTCTGTTATTAAAGATAAAACAGAAACAATTTGAGCTAGGTGACAAACCCAACCGACCTGTTAGCCCGTCAACTTAGATTTATACAAGCCAATAGAGCTATAAATACCATTAGATTAAAAACCGGTGCCTTGACCACTAATCCAGCAGAAATAAATAGGTGATTCATGAACAGGTGTTTCAGGAATTTTATCAGGAGTTGTACTCATCTCAAAGTAAGGTAGACCCATTAGATATTACAAAATTTCTCCGTTCTCTTGGACTTCCTAAAATTAGTGAGGATGCAAGGAAAAATTTGAACTCCGACATTACACTTGAAGAAGTTCTTACAGCCATCTTTCCCAAAGGTAACGCTGCTGGCCCAGATGGCTTTGGTATAGAATTTTATAAAGCATTTTCGGAAAATTGCCTGAAACACTTTACACTGCTAATATTGCATTGATCCTAAAGACTGACAAAGATAGTACAGACCCTTCCTCTTACAGACCCATTTCCCTCCTCGGTAACGATCTGAAAATATTTACTAAAATTTTAGCTAATAGATTAAGCAAATGTCTTAGTTCAATTATACATGAGGATCAAACAGGTTTTATACCTGGAAGGTTTTCTTTCCATAATGTACGCAGACTCATGAACATTGTATACAGTGGGCATGGAAAGCAAGATAAAATAGCTGTTTTAGCCCTGGATGCTTACAAAGCATTTGATAGTGGTTGAGTGGCTCTACATATTGAGGACCATAGAAGAATTTGGACTGGGACAAAACTTCTCCTCATGGGTTGAGATGCTGTACCTTTGCCCCTCTGCCTCAGTTCTCACAAACAACAATAAATCACCCTCGTTTCTTCTTCATCGGGGTACACGCCAGGGTTGTCCATTGAGCCCTTTACTTTTCACCATGGCGATGGAACCTTTAGCAGTGAGTATAAGGAGTCATCCGCAGATATCCCCTGTCAAGATGGGAGATATGGGACATCAGATTTCCTTATATGCGGATGATGTCCTTCTCTTCCTATCGGAACCGGAGAGATCTCTGACTTTTTTATTTGATCTTATCATGGAGTTTGGTGCCCTTTCAGGATACAGCGTTAACTGGCAGAAAAGTGAATTTATGCCATTATATGACACTATGGACACAGGTTTTATCAATAATCTTCTTTTTAAAACTTTGAGTGAATTAAAATATAGTGGTGTCACTGTGCCTAGAAAATACAAGAAATTGCATGAAACAAATTACAAAGTTATGGTAGACAGATTGAGGCGTGATGTGGAAACCTGGCGGGTACTCCCGTTAACAATGATTGGCCGTGTTAATGCAATCAAAATGGTCACCCTACCGAGATTTCTTTATTTGTTTCAAAATATTCCTTTTTTTTAACTCAGCTATTCTTTAAGACACTTGACTCTGTGATTATGCCATTTATTTGGGGATATAAAGCCCATCGCATATCTAAAACTCATATTTGTAAGTCAAAAGAGGTAGGAGGCCTAGGCCTCCCTTACTTTCGGCATTACTATTGGGCAGCCAACGTGCGGGCCTTAATGTATTGGCACAATGCAGGGCCTGGGGAGTCGACCACTAACATTCCTGCATGGCTCGCTATTGAAAGAGATATTCAGGGTTTTTCATTACCAGCTCTACTCTTTGCAGAAAATAAACCTATTAGAAATTTTAAGAAATGCAATCCCATTGTTGTAAACTCTCTCAAGATTTGGTACCAGATAAGAAGGATCTTTAAACTACCTCAAATATGCTCTCTTACCCCTATAGCTTGTAACCATGCATTCCCTCCCTTGCAAACACATAAGACCTTTCTATCTTTGAAGGAAAAAGGGATTATAACCATAGGGGATTTAAACATTGACAACATATTTGCTACTTTTAATCAGCTTAGACAAAAATTTGGAATACCCCCTCGCATTTTTTCAGATATCTACAAATACGGAACTATGTAAAAACCAGTATGTCTAATTTTGAAACCTACAAACCCCCTGAACATCTATATAACATCATGACTCTCGAACTCGACACAAAAGGTATTGTTTCCAGATGTGTCGAATGTTTGAATTGTTCCATAGAACCTCCAACACAACACTTAAAGATGTCCTGGGAGAAAGACTTGGGTATAGATATTCCAGATGATTCCTGGGCTGAGGCCCTCCAAGATATTAGGACTTGTTCTATTAGTTCTAACTTTCAACTGATCCAATACAAAGTGTACATAGGTTACATTATTCCTATACCAAATTACATTCTATATATCCCTTGGTATCACCTCTATGTATTAAATGTAAGTCCAAGGAGGGCACACTGGCACATCTGTTCTGGACATGTCCAAAAATATGTAAATTCTGGTCTGATATCTTCTGTTTTTACTCTAAGATACTCAAGACTGATCTTCCTTATGACCCTCTGGTCGCTATACTAGGTTGGGCCCCCACCTTGGAAGCCTATAGCCTTAATCAAATTCAGACGATACAATATGGGATGACAATTGCAAAGGCGGCAATTCTGTTGATGTGGAATAAAGAGATGGTACCCAAGTTTGAGATGTGGCTCACAGAATTTAGTAGTGTGTTACACATGGAAAAGATCAGATATGAAATTGCTGGTAAACCGAGAAAATTCTTACAGATTTGGAATTCCTTCTTTGAATATTTGGAGGGTGATCACTGATCATTGAACTTAACGGTCTGGTCAAATGCTTTAAGACTGGTGGTACTGTGGATTATATATCGGGCAATGTACAATTATTTAGTCTTTCCTCTCTTTATGTTTGGATGATTTTTGACATAGGTGTTTATTTTGAAGTTATGTATATCTGTCTAGGGCTGTGCGATTTGGGGAAAATATCTAATTGCGATATTTTTAACAGACATTGCGATTACGATTTGATTTGCGATTTTAACTTTTCTAATTCAAGCTTCAGCTCAATATTGTTGTGTGGAGCACAGTATGGGTATAGTTACCCTGCTGAAAGAAAACAACAAAAAAAACATTACAGAAATTCTAATTGTTTCCATTAAAACCATTACAAAATTCATTTTTGTAGTGTTTTTGGGCATTATTCAAATAGGGCTTGCTGTTGTTCAATTGGTTCCCAACTTCCAGATTACATCACACCAATAGAATGCAAATACCAGTGTACACTATTATAGTTTCAATTAAAACAAATACAACTCCCATTGTAACCCTTAAATCCATAACATTTTCTATTGTGTTAGTGAATTATTAAAATAGTTCATAGGTTACATAGGCTGATTTATATTTTTTTATGTAGGCCCTAAGTGGGATTTTTTAAAACAAGTAGAAAATGTGCTGAATGTTTAATTTCATCCAAGTGAAATTAGCAAAACAGTTAGATAGAATTTACATTTGTTTGAAACGCGGAGATAGGCGTGAGTTGACACAGGGTGCGCGCGTGCGTCAAGCCTCGTCCATATTGCCAGATGCCCGTGTGGAGCCGGACTCAAGTACTATAAACGTCATTACGAAACAGGCTGTGTGTGCGCATCAAGTTTAAACGGCTCGTCCACAAGACGCGCAACGCGGGGCAGAGATGCGCGAGTATGAAACAGGCTGTGTGCGCATCAAGTTTAAATGGCTCGCCCGCGAGACGCACAATGCGGGGAAGAGTCGCGCGAGTATGACACAGGCTGTGTGTGCGGTCTTCTGAATTGGACGGTTCTTTAGTATATATTTCCCTAATATGATCGATCTGACTCTGCAGATGCCATAATAACACACACTCTCTCTCTCCTTCCTTCTGTTTGTTTTGTTTTTTAATGACGGACGTTTACGCAGTTGGCTAGGGCAGTGTTGATTAGGCATAACGCAGGTGCGCTCACTCAGTTGGTTAGCAAGAATGCCACTCGAAGAGGGCTTGGAACAGACGCGTTTCCTATTTTTCACATCGCTTCCTCTTGATATTAGCAAATCGCAACGTCTCACATCACGATTCAATTTCAATTAATCATTCAGCCCTATATCTGTCTATGCACATATGTATGTATCCATATTGTTTCTTTATGTACGTATGACTACTCGCACACGTGTATATGGGTGTGTATTATTGTTGTAGATTGCATATCTTTGATACTCAATTTATTTGATGTTTATTTGCTGGCATGGGGTGGGGGGGTTGTTTTGTAAATTTGGAAAACTTTAAATAAAGTATTTAAAAAAAAAGTCCTGGTACTTCGGGTGCTAGTCGGTACCTAAAAATAAAAAAGTTGGCGGTAGCTAATCTTCATAAGACCCGATAGCACCGACATACCGGGTCAACCGGGTACTGATGCTCTGTCTGACAGGTTGTCAGTCGGAAAGTTTTTATAGATGCAATAAAACGTGATAAACTTAATCTCCACAAGAGATGCGCGCAGAAATACTTCAGATTAAAGTCATATCACAAAGAAAACGAACGTTTTGAAGAAGAAAACGTTTTGTGGTAAAAGCATCCAGATTTATTCGAACAAGTTCAAGCGGTAAGTTTCAAATTCTGCTAGCGTTTGCATTATGAATGTTGTATCATATGTTAAGTTAAAGTTTACATTAAAATAAACATCCCTGTTTGCGTGTTAATTTGTTAGCGCCAATGCTAATGCAGTCAAGTGTACTTATTAACCATTTAATGCTTGTATAACTGTAATGGGGCAAAATAAATGGGAGGACATGCTGGGGTTTACAGTACCTATTTTAAATAGGCCTATCCGAAATCTACGTGCTAGAAAACTATCATACTAACTGTATGACTAGCAATGTGCATGTCTTGGATAGATAACTCTATTAGGTTTAAAAAACACATTTAAACTAAAGCAAAATATATCTGTTGCATTTATTATTTTAATATACAGTTACCTTAATGTAAGTAATCTTATGTAAATGCAGTATAAAAACTGAGGTTTGTTTTAATATTGCATATGCACGTTTGTTCAGTCAGTTGACTTACTGAAGTTTATTCTATTTGTCTTATACAGCAGCAGACTGAGGAGGATGTTCATCAACACGAAAGACCCCAGTGAGCACCATTTCAGCAACAATTAACTTGTATACTTCATGTATACAAAATGGCATTGCTTTCTATACATTTATATTAACAATGAGCTTTATTAATAAAATTGTGTTTCAATTAGCATGTACTGGTGTTTTGCTTTGGTACCGAAATTGGTACCGAGAACCGTGGAATTTTACTGGTATTGGTACCGACTACTGAAATTTTGGTACCGTGACAACACTAGTCCCGAGCACTTATTTGAATAAAACTAAGCTTGTGGAACAAACACGCTATGCTTGCGCATCCATTGTCCAAGCACAAAAAATGTGTAAACCAATAAAGAAGTGAAATTTTTAATTATTTTAGTTATATTTAGTTATTATATACATATTTTTGTTATTAAAAGTATTGTTTTCCATTGATTTGACCGACCCCAGCGGGTGGGGGCGGACTTTGTCCCCACCACTTTTGAAAACAAAGTTACGCCACTAGTTTTGTCAAAAATATCGATATTTCGATACGTATCGATACTGAAAAATCTGAAACTGTTCCAATACGCATGTTCCACGTATCGGTACCAGCTGCGCGTTCCCGCTCTCTCTCTTTTTTCTGAAAGTGAGTTGACACACACTGCAAGTGAACGCAGTGACAACAGAGCCCCGCCTCCCCTCACAGACTTGACTCGTTTGCGGCAGTTAAAAAGTGTTACTGTTAGAAAAGATGTCTCAGTAACACATCTGGTGCTTATGGAGGACTAAACCTGCAAAAATTATAAATAAATAAATGTATAAATAAATAAATATATAAATGAATAAATGTAATAATATGAAAATAAATAAAGGAATGAATGGTTTGATAAAACAAAATAATTCGTTTTAGCTATTATTGATCTTAGCTTTAACTTTTCTTTTCATTTTTTAAATTGATTTATTATTTTTTGTGTCCATTTTTTAATTATTTTTAATTATTATTATTATTTATTTTTAGATTATTTTATTTATCATTTCCTTTTATTTTTACATTTATTTATTTATACGTTTATTTATTTTTATATTTATTTATTATCGCATGTATTTATTTCCACTTTTATTTATTTATTCTTGTATTTATTCTTACTTTTCTGTGTCTTGTATGATAATTAGATGGGTTGGTCTTGCCTACTATTGGTTCAGCGTAGATTGAAGCGTTTGATCGATTACTCTTGACTTGTTTTGGACTAACGTCACGTCACTCACTGATCGTTTGCTTCGTGTATAACGTTAAGTAACTATGGCGGGCGCACAATTAGCTAGAGAGTTACAGCATTTAGCCAATGAAGTCGATAACCATGCATCAAATGACTGTGTGTCATTTAGATTAGTTGCGTTTATTGATGTTTTATTACAGATTGACGGGAGATAAATGACAAAGTTCTTCCTCAGTTGTTAGCCTCTTTGCAGCACATTCAAAGTCTGTGCGAGTCAGAGGGTGCTATGGTGGTGTTACAGTTCAACTGGTGAAAATCATAAAGCACAAAATGTAATAAGGTTTAACTGCACAGATGAGCTTGTAAACCGAAGTCGCAAGCTGACGCTTTGTCAAAGTGATAGAAGAATCTAAAATTTATTAGGGTGGGCGGAATGACGGAATATTCGTTACCGCGGAATAAAATGTCAACCGTAAGAGATTTTTCTATTCCATGTATTCCGCGGAATGTAAATAAGTAGGCTGGTTAACTCGGCGCTCTGCAAATTAGGCGCTATTCTGAAAAAAAACTAATGAATTAATCCACCCGTAACAAATGAACGTATCAAACATTCTTTTGACCTTTTTCAGTCTGTAGTTTAGTGATCCGCTCCAGTCCGGCGTTCTCTCTCACCCGCAGGCTCGTGCAGGGATCTGCGCCAGCTTTAAAAAACTCATTCTCAAAACGTATTTCAGAAGTCAGGTTGTTTTGAAAAGCTGTTAATAGTTTTATAAAGTTTAACTTCAGGCGAGCCAAGGTGAAACTTGCGTGAAATGCGCGATGATGCTCGCGAGCGCGTGAGCGCTTTGATGTGACGCGCTTCTACCTCCAGTTTTGGGAGACGCGTGAGGAGTCACCAGAGACTTGCAGTGCAAAAACAAACCCGAGAATAAACAAACCTAAAGACAGAGTCGCAACACACTAAAATTGCTCATCTAATACAGAGTGAAGAGCGATAAAGACCTACAGTACAGACCCCATGAACACCAGTTTGTAACACTAGTCATATACTGTACTCTCACTGTTTGTGCATATTCATACTTTATTGTTATATATGTTGTCTATCTTCCTACTGTATACATATGTGACCCTGGATCACAAAACCAGTCTTAAGTAGCACGGGAACATTTTTAGTAAAAGACAAAAATACATTGTGTGGGTCAAATTTATCGATTTTTCTTTTATGCCAAAAATCATTAGGATATTAAGTAAAGATCATGTTCCATGAAGATATTTTGTAAATTTCCTACCTTAAATATATAAAAACTTTATTTTTGTGAGTGGATGGTCTGCCACAGTGCCCCTGATTAACAACTTCAAAGGCAATTTTCTCAATATTTCGATTTTTTTGCGCTCTCAGATTCCAGAGTTTTAAACGGTTGTATCTCAGCCAGATATTGTCCTATTCTAACAACTCATATATCTATAGAACGTTTATTTATTCAGCTTTCAGATTATGTAAAAATCGCAATTTCGAAAAATTGACCCATAAGACTGGTTTTGTTGTCCAGGGTCACATATGATATAGCCAGAAGATAAATATGAATAAATAATACATCTGATTATCAGAACTTAATTTGATATCTTTAGTACATTTTCATATCTTGCCTACATTTTAACTATGGTGAGCATTTAAATGAACTGTAATAAATAAATTGGTTAAATCAATCTAAGAAAAATGAGGTATAAAATATAGAATTATAATGGGAGATTGTTTCATGAAATATATCGTTACCGTGAAATAAAATTACTCATTCCGTGAAACAGATTTTTGGCCATTCCGCCCACCTCAATATTTTTTTTTCAGAGTGCAACATAAAAGAGGCTTTTTCTCTGCAGAAGCTGCAGAAAGAACAACAGGGTAACAATATAAACGCACTTGAAACTTTGAATAATTTATCATTTTTAACAGAAAATTATCATTAATATTATATCATTATTAATTAGGCTACATTTATAAAAACAACCTTTTTCAAAGGGCAACATAAAAAGGGAATATCGGGCTAGCCTGTAGTACAAGTGTTCGGCTGTTGTACAACTACTGGGTCGCTTTAGTGAATCGGCAAGGTCTTAGTGTTTCATGCAAGGAAAACCAACATGTTCACTTTGTCTGGTTTTAGCGAGGCTCTTAACTAGGGATGTGCACGAATGTTCAAACATTGGATCCGCAATAACTATTCGAAAATTAAAAATGCTATTCGAATATTCATATTTTTCATAAGAATAAAAAATGCGTCACCACAGGGTTAAGTTACCTCTACAGAAGACCCTAGATTTGTCACGTCTTATTTAACGCTTCTTCACTTCATCTGTAATGAATTTATAATATACAGAAAATATAAAAAATCATTTGTATGTGTTCCTAAATCTTTGTTCAAAGCAACTGTTTAAAATCACGCTTAAGTGGTTTAAAAGCCTGTACACGAATAAGAGGGTGATTACATAATGTAACGCTAGACAAAGAATGTCAAAACAAACGGATGCTGCGTTAATTGCGTTAAATATTTTTCACGCGTTAATTTGAAAAAATTAATCGCACGCGTTAACGCGTTAACGTTGACAGCCCTAATTAAAATGTTTCAAAACTGGTGAGCCACAGAATTCGTTAACATTACTTACATTAGGTATAAAAATATCAACGTAATATTAAATGATTAACAACAATAATTCATTTATTAACATTACTTGTTTGCAGCGGTTGTTCTTAGTAAATTCATATTCGTTCGTTAAAAATATATTAAGTAATGCTAATTTCAACAACTTGAAACATGAAAATGTACATTTCACTGCAACAAATGTTAATGAATTTGGCCTTAAGATAAGACTGGCACATTTTTCCATACCTAAAAGCAAGAATTTTCCTTCTAGAAGTTCAAATAGGGTCATCGCCTTCAAGTTATGCCAGCGCGTTTTCTATGGTGAAAGTCTGTTCAACAACCCGACAGCAGAGTAAAATAGACCTATATGCTTGTTTTTCTTATCAAGAACATGTAAAACAAAATAAACAAGATAACCATATATCACAGACTGTCAATATACGTTGCGTTTTGTTCGTTTTGTTTTGTTTGTTTTCTTTTTGTATTATACCGTTCCGCGCAGGTTTAAATGCAGTTTTTATGTATTTTTCTATTTTTTCAACATAAAAAACGATATACAGGATATAATATTAATGCATTATGAATATTTAATGATAATTATAAGCTTGATGTGAAATTGTGACTAAATAAAAACGTAACAAATTACGTCATTATTAACCTTATTTAAATAAATAAACCAATATTTGAATATTAATTTTTTATGAGCTCAAATATTCTAATATGAAATTATTGAAAAATGCCCATCCCTATTATTTACACATGCCATCTGTCTGTTCTGCGTGTCTGAGTGAATGAACTGCACAGTTTAACATGCTACACGCGTGATGCTCATGAATTTGTCTGCGCTTTATGAGGACATGAACACACAAAAGTCATCTCCAGAGTTGCTCTGAGAGTTTATTTCACAAACATTTTATTGTTTGAGTGAAGAAACAGAAATGCTAAAAAATAAGCGTCTTCCGACAACCTGCCAAAATAAAATCCGGTTAACTCTGTATTTTATGTAGACAAATATATTACTATCTAATAGTAAAAAAAGAAAGAAACTAAAACTAATTTAGATAAACTAAATGCATCATGCATAAGCTGAAGTTAATTGTTTACCTTTGAAATTATTCTTTCTATATTTTATTAATGTTTCTTATTTATACATTTGTATTATATTGCATTTTGAATGTAATATGGCAATGTAATGTATTAAATGGGTTAACTTTTCACAGATATTAATGTATGCAATTTCAGCAAAAAAATAATATTTTTGTTCTAAAAAGGAAACAAATTAGTTGTTCATTTTAAGAGACCTGTCTTATTTTCTCTTGTATATTTAGTATTGCTCTTTAATAAAGAAAAATGATTTATTATCCGAATACCCGATTGATTGATGGAAAATCAGTAGAATACTCGATTACTAAAATAATCGATAGCTGCAGCCCTAAACAGAACTTTACCTGATTGGTTTGTGTATAACTGTTGATGCAAAATGCTGTATCTTCAGATGACTTGGAACATCTCACTTTGTTTGGCTCGAGCAAATAAAGTTAAAGGGCACATATTTAGCAAAATTCACTTTTATAATGTGTTAAAACATTAATACGTGTCCACAGTGTCTGTAAACAAGCAGTCTAAACAGTTAAAAATGTGCTCACTCCTTTTTTAATAATTTGCGTATTTCAAAAACCTTGCTGGTAAAAGCAAAGATTTGAATTCTGCCGTTAATGTCGTCACTCAACGGCAAAGCCCGCCCAGCAGTGGTGACGACGATCTGCCCTATTTGCTTAGACACAGTCCCATGTGGGAAGTACAACAGTCGCCATCGTTACAATTAGGGCCATAAATATTTGGACAGAGGCACATTTTTTGTTATTTTAGCTGTGTATCAATATGTTTTCGAGTTACAGTTTTATAATAGATATTGTCTTAAAGTTAAAACTTAAATGTTTTTCTTTATCATGGAGAGGATAATGTCATCATCCACCACTTTTATCTCATATGGACACCTAGGATTGTTTTGTTACTGAGCTCAGCTGTGTGTTTTTTTCCCCCAGAATGTCCCAAATTGTTGATTTGGCCGCTCTTAATGTTCCTGGCATCTTTCTGACGGATGTGTAGTGTTTTTAAAATCTAACTATGGTCTGTTTCACTTGCATGGCGATCTCCCTGAACCCCATGATGTGGGTTCACAGCAACAGCTTCCAAATGCAAACACCACATGTAGAATCAACTCTAGACCTTTAACATGCTTCATTAATGACAAAATTATTTAAGGAAAAGCCCATACATGTGAATAAAACAGCTTTTTATTCAACTGTCCAATTACTTTTGGTCCCTTGAAAAAGGGGGGCGCTTCATATTAAAGAGCTGTAATTCCTAAATCCTTCAGCTAATCTGGATGTGAATACACTCTAAATAAAGCTGAGAGTGTGCACTTTAAGACAATATCTATTATAAAACTGTAACTCGAAAACATATTGATACACAGCTAAAATAACAAAAAATGTGCCTCCGTCCAAATATTTATGGCCCTAACTGTAGATCGTCACTGGAGCTAAACAATGTCTGCACCACGGAGGGCACTACAGTTGTTCTGTATTAGGATGTACCGACCAGCATAACTGTCTCCATAGACTCCCGCAAGCTGAGTTACAGAGAACAGCATGGTTAAATTTCATTTATGAAGACAATGTCCCGCTGAGAATCGGTAAAGTATTTCACGTTTCCGCCAATCATTTCACGCCGGACTGCTTCAATGAGGGCCAGTACAACGCTGGACTTTCAACGAGGTTGGTAATGAAACCGGGAGCAATACCAAAACTTCGTGCCCAGTCCTCATATCCAGCAGAAGCAGTAACGTTAAGTATCACACCTCATATAGTTGCTGATTAGTCTTTCAAAATTGCCACTCTTAGTGTGCTTGTTATCGCGCTATATTGGTAATGTTGCTAACAATAGAAGTACAGCATCTAACTGTATTTATTGACGCTGCCCTCACATGCTGTCGGGCTTATCGTAAACAATACGTAAAGTAAGTGTGACAGTACGTGATAGAACAACGTTGAAAGCGTAGTATAACTGTAGTAACACAAACGATACCTGCTCGACCTCCATGCAGCATTTATTCTCTGGCTCTGTAGTCATTTTACTGCAATTCCCACACGAGCACCTGCACAGCGATTTATACATTATCATGACGGACCATGCTAATGCTTATCGATCACTTGAAGAACGTTCATTTCACAATAACTGCAAAATTACAACTAACCATTCGGAAACGTCCTGTTCCATTCTTAAGGTTGTCACTTCTTGTGTCTCTCCATCAGTGTCAGACTCCGGTTCGTACATATAGGGCTGAACACCACTAACAATTCCTGACATTTTGATGTTTTGTTTTGGCCGGTACGCATCAGCACGAGTTCCTGAAACTCCGCCCTCCTCTGGAGAGGGGGCTGGGACGAAAAGCTCATTAACATTTAAAGAGATATAAGCAAAATCGGTGCGTTTTTACACACACTCAAAAACGGGCAACTTCAACATGCTATAATAAATGATCCGCTGGGTATTTTGAGCTAAAACTTCACATACACACTCTGGGGACACCAGAGACTTATTTCTCATCTAGTAAAACCACTCGAACAACCTCTCCTTTAACTCTTTGACACCTGGACCAGTTTTGTTTGAGAGATATTTTGAACTACAAAGATCAACCTGCCACTTCAGCTTTAACTACATTCCATTGGAAATAGTTGGCAACACTGCTAGGAAATGTCCCCGATTATCTTTTCTTTTTTCATCTCAGCATTTCCCATACAATGCATTTATTTGGGCAGTCCGCCCAGGTATATTTATGACCGCCCAAGTATATTTGGCATCAAAAAAAAATTATTTCCATCGGTGCTAATGACTGTATCTGTGATCGAATAACTAGTGGATAAACAACGCTTATGCGTCTTTTCTCCTTCCTGATTTGTTTGGTGTGAGTCAGAGCATGTGAGCAAAGCATTAATATTTCTCATGGAGAGCGCCTTTCTGAAAATTCCGCTCCCTCAATATATACGCTCAGTCGCTCGCTCAGCCCTCTTGGTAATTTACTTTTTTTGCTGCTGGATTATTGTCCTATGAACACCGCATGAGCCTGAATAATAGCACAACGGCAACAGCATGCACAACAACTACAAAAGCCTCATTCATTTGCAGAGGTGCACGAGCGACAAGAGGTTTGATACAGGCTCATTTCAGTTAAAAAACATTATAACATTTATATTTATTTCTCTTAATAAGATATTGTGTCACTTACCCAATGTAATAGTTGCTTTTCTGAAATAAAACATGAATAAACCTCCGGCCTCGGCCGACAAATGTGATCTCTGGAGGACGCTTGCAGCTTTCGAAGATGCAGCTACTTTGTCCAAGTTTCTAAAATTACATTCTAAAATGCTGTTACGATTGAGGTTTGACGTTTTAAGACCGCATTTCCCTTTGTTTTGGTCTATTTTTCTTTCAACCTGTTTCTTTTATTAACTCCGGTAATAATAAAGGTGTTCATAGTGCATTTAATCTTTTGTGCTTTATTTTGAATGTTGTACTATGGCAGCTATACGTTCACGGAAATAAAGTAACAAAAACCAAAGATAGTACATTTTCTAAAGAAACTGTGAGTGATGCTTTCGTGGCAAACCGAGGAACTCGGCACTAGGGTGATGACACTAAGTACTAATGAATCTAACCAACCCCCATTACCCTAAGATGTTCTGATACAGAGATACAGGTCTTGCTAAATGGTTGCTAGGCTAATGTGTTTGGTTGCTATGGGCGTCGCTTAGCATATGCCAACTGATGATGCTTCAACCCACAAGTGAAACAAACCAACCCCCATCTCTCTATGATGTTCTGATGAAGAGATGTAGGTGTTGTTAAACAGTTGCTAAGTTAAGATGTTTTGTTGCTATGGGCGTGGCTTCGTGGCTTAATGAACTTCCTGGGCCACTGATTGGTTGCCTGAGTAATACGTGCCCACCCCCTCGTCTCTACGACACTGTACTGCAAAGATATCCATATGAACTTTTGATAATGGTAGTCTATGGGATCGGTTGCTAGTGCTGCACGATTAATCATATCGCATGTGCCGGTATCAAATTTCCATGCTGCGATTAATTGATTAAGGTTTCGTCGCGGTAAGCGGTATTATCGCAGTATTCAATTCTATGAGAAATGCAGGTTGAAAATATAAACCAACTTCAGTGTTTTCCTCTTGATATCAACTTTATTTTAAATAATAAAGAGAACCTCAAACATTTAAATACAAATAAATATAAATAAAACTGTCACGGAACGAGAGGACAGAACCCAAATGCAGGCAGGTGAAGGGTTTAAACAAAGAAGACTTTAATAAACAGAAACAAAACACCCACGATGGGGAAAACTCACAGAAACTAAAACAAGAATCAAAACTAAAAACTTTCCCACAAGGGGACAAAACAAAACAAGGTCCTTTGAATAATAAATAATAAGTCCACAGGAACAAGGAATCCGGAACACGAAGGCAAGGTAAGGTGAGGTGAGGTGAGGTACAAGGAACACGCATACAATAACACAATGAACCGACAAGGACTGGGAATAAAGACAGGACTTATAAAGGGGAAACACTGACGAGGGAAAACTACACAGGGACGGTGAAGGACAGGTGACAAGACTTAACACTAATGGAAACTGGCGGGAAGATGATGGGACAGGTGAGAGGGATGAAACACTAACGGAGAAACAAGGGGGCGGAGCTAAACGAAAGACAGGAGGACACGCGGCGAAATGTCAAAACAAACCACCACGTGTCTCCACACAAGACGAAACACACACACAAGACATGGTACTGTCACGACCCTGTCCACAAGACACGATAACTCCGAATAGGAAGGACAGGACCCTGACAAAAACAACACACAGTAATGATGTATAAAGTGAGTTTATTCAAACAGAATAAAGTGCAAACTGCAAAAGAACAACTTTTGTTAACTGCTTTTAAATATACTTATGTCTGTACAACGCTAGTACTACAATTCATATTATTATTATTATTATTGTTTGAATAACAAGCCAAGCCAGAGTGTTAACTATTATAGCAAGCTAAATATTTATAAACAGCAAATTCACTCGCACTTTGTGACAGTGTATGACTTTATTGCGTTCCATCAACGTATAATTAAAATAATTATTCTGCCACACTGTCAAATTTCATTACTCGGCTTACTTTTAACCCAAAATATTTCCAAACCTCAGACTTCACCCTTTTAGAATGGGGATAAATCGTCGGCAGCGTTCCTCCTTCCGCCATGCTTCCTCTCCGTGTGGTACTGTTTACATCAGAGTGCACATCTTTTTCTCAGCAGCGCACACACACACACATGCGTAGGCATCTCCACATGGGGAATGGGATTGTTTAGATCAGAGTGCGCATTCCTACGCAGCATGCACGCATTGTACTTTTATCCGGTTGATGAAAAATAAACAAATACGCGTTCTAAAAATCAAAATGCTGATCTATATATTTTCGCGGTATTTGAAAGTGCCCGCGATAACAACATCGCGCGAATCCATCACCGCGGTTAATCGCATTACCGAATATCGCACATGTCTAATCGCAATCGCGATGTCAGCCTATGCGATTACATGACGGCAAAAATTGCGATTATATTAAAGAAACAAGTGCATTCGTGGACGTGACAATACATCCATTCGAAGTGATGTATGCCCATTTTCTATGCGAGAAAAAAAACGAGTTGTCTTGTGTGGCGGTGGCGCGTGTGCTTGGTCACGTGACTTGCGGGGCGCCGTGTGGAGACGGGAGAAAATGGATACGGAGCAGGCCGACACTGAACTAGTGCCCAGAAAAAATGCTACCTCTGTTATTTGGCAATATTTTGGCTTCAGGATATCAGACACTGAGCAGAGAGAGGTACTGTGCAGAATTTGCAAAACTAAAGTTGCTACATCTCGTGGCAACACGACAAATTTATATCAGCACCCTCACTGCTTATCGTGGTGATGAGATTTATAGCAGATTATCATCACTAAATGGCTGGTTGTCTGAGTGGTGCCTGCAGAATTATATAGTTTTTATAAATAACTGGAAGAGTTTTGAGGGCAGACCTGACCTGTTGAAAGAGATGGTCTCCATCCCTCCTGGGCTGGGGCTTC
The DNA here is from genome assembly GCF_024868665.1 of Triplophysa rosa. NCBI lineage: Eukaryota > Metazoa > Chordata > Actinopteri > Cypriniformes > Nemacheilidae > Triplophysa > Triplophysa rosa. The sequence goes on along the minus strand of NC_079893.1, from coordinate 16,090,991 downwards.
CATCCTGTCTAGAAATATGGCAAAAAGTCTTAATAATGCTAATGCTAAACTTGACTCGCTGGGGCCCAGGTCAGGGAGCAGACAGATGGCTTAACCAACTGTCTGCTTGCCTGTCTCACGTCGCAGAATACACAAAATGTACAACATGTAGTAATCCGATTCTCCCAAACATCACAAAATAGAGCCTGTGTCTGTCCCCCGGATTAGCAAACATAAAATAATGCGTAAACCTCTTGAAAGTAATTTAATAAACGTTAAACAAACTAAACATGAACAAAATACAGATCATCAACTGTTACGACTTGGATTGTTAAATATTAGATCTCTCTCTAATAAAGCACTTTTTGTTAAGATATGATAACAGATCATAAAATAGACATGCTCTGTTTGACAGAAACATGGCTAAAACCAGATGATTATATTACTTTAAATGAATCTGTCCCCCAAGATTATTATTATAAACATGAGCCTCGTCTAAAAGGCAGAGGGGGAGGTGTCGCAGCACTTTACAATAACTCTTTTAGCATTTCCCAGAAGTCAACTGTAAATATAATTCTTTTGAAGTCATGGTTCTTCATGTTTCAACACCTAATACTAAGGATAAAACACTTTTAAAATGTATTCTAGCTATTGTATATAGGCCTCCAGGGCACCACACAGATTTTATTAAAGAATTTGGTGGGTTCTTATCAGAACTAGTACTGGCCGCAGATAGACTCCTTGTCGTTGGTGACTTTAACATCCACGTAGATAACGTTACAGATGCCTTAGGAACTGGCTTTCAAAGACACTCTTAACTCCATGGGCATTAGTCAACATGTGTCAGGACCCACTCACCTTCGTAATCATACTTTAGATTTAATACTGTCTTACGGTATAAATGTGGACGACGTTAAAATCCTTCAGCAGAGTGAAGACATTTCGGATCATTATCTGGTATTATGTTTGCTTCACTGGCCTACGGCTGCAAATAAAACTCATTGTTACAAATATGGTAGAACAATAACTTCAACTACCAAAGATGCGTTTCTCGATAATCTGCCCGAATTGTCTCAAATCGCTACCATGAGAAATAACGTTGAAGATCTTGACATTACCACTGAAAATTTTAATTCCACCTTCTCGGTAACGCTAGACACAGTTGCTCCTCTACGTTTAAAGAGATATCAAAAATGGCAGCCCCATGTATGATGTACTTGTTGCATCAAAGAGTGCAGAACAGTACTCTACTCTCAGCCAGTCTTGTCTCATTGTTCCAAGGTTACCACAGCGAGCAGGATGCAGTTCATGGCCTGACCTGATGGTAGAGCGGAGAATGGGAAGCGGCGACCTGACAAGAGCTGAGATGATAGAGCTGGATAAAGAAGGACGCGGTCACCTGACACGTCTTCATGGCCTGACCTAGGGCTGTGCGATTTGGGGAAAATATCTAATTGCGATATTTTTGACAGACATTGCGATTGCGATTTGATTTGCGATTTTAACTTTTCTAATTCAAGCTTCAATTCAATATTGTTGTGTGGAGCACAGTATGGGTATAGTTACCCTGAAAGAAACCAACAAAAATAAAAACATTTAATTGTTTCCATTAAAACCATTACAAAATTATTTTTTGTAGTGTGCTTTGGGCATTATTCAAATAGGGCTTACTGTTGTTCAATTGGTTCCCAACTTCCAGATTACATCACACCAATAGAATCCAAATACCAGTGTACACTATTATAGTTTCCATTAAAACAAATACAACTCCCATTGTAACCCTTAAATCCATAACATTTTCTATTGTGTTAGTGAATTATTAAAATAGTTCATAGGTTACATAGGCTGATTTATTATTGTTTAAGTATGTGGGATCTTTTAAAACCATTAGAAAATGTGCTGAATTTTAATTTCATCCAAGTGAAATTAGCAAAACAGTTAGATAGAATTTACATTTGTTTGAAACGCGGAGCTAGGCGTGAGTTTACAAAGGGTGCGCGCGTGCGTCAAGCCTCGTCCATATTGCCAGATGCCCGTGTGGAGCCGGACTCAAGTACTATTAACGTCATTACGAAACAGGCTGTGTGTGCGGTCAAGTTTAAACGGCTCGTCCGCGAGACGCACAACGCGGGGAAGAGTCCCGCGAGTATGACACAGGCTGTGTGCGGTCTTCTGAATTGGACGGTTCTTTAGTATTTATTTGCCTAATATGATCGATCTGACTCTGCAGATGCCATAATAACACACACTGTCTCTCTCCTGCCTTCTTTGTTTGTTTTTTTAATGAAGGACGTTTACGCAGTTGGCTAGGGCAGTGCTGATAGGCATAACGGAGGTGCGCTCACTCAGTTGGTTAGCAAGAATGCCACTCAAAGCGGGCTTGGAACAGACGCGTTTCTATTTTTCACATCGCTTCCACATCGCAGCCTCTTGCGATTAGCAAATCACAACATCTCACATCGCGATTGCGATTCGATTTCGATTAATCGTTCAGCCCTAGCCTGACCTGATGGTAGAGCGGAGAATGGGAAGCGGCGACCTGACAAGAGCTGAGATGATAGAGCTGGATAAAGAAGGACGCGGTCACCTGACACGTCTTCACCACAAAATTTCAAATGCTATTAGATTACTAATGATAATCTTAAACTATAATTTACCTTATTAGTAAGTTTATTTATTTTATTTAGCCTTGTTGTGCAAGCTCTCTGGAGCTTGTGCAGAGGCAGCAGCTTTTGCCAGAGGGGAACTGGAATCCCCTGGTTGGGCCTGGGTTCTCCTGAGGTTTTTTTTCTCGATTAGAGTTTTGGGTTCCTCGCCACCGTTTGCATACTGTTTTTGCACTATTGCCTGACCGGGGGGGCTGCTTTAGAATTTTAAAGTTTTACTTAATTAATATTGCATATAGGAATTTATAGTCTGTTATATTTGACCTGTGCTTCTCTCTCCTTTATCTTAAATGTGTGCTCTCACTGAGCGTGTGTGTGTGCGTGCGTGCGTGCGTGTCTGTGTGTGTGTGCGTACTTGTCTGTGTACGTGTGCGTGTGCGTCCGTGTGTGTGTGTCTATGTCCATGTGTGTTAGTACGTGTGCATATTGTGTGTGTGGAGTGTCTTGTATGTGGGTATGTCTGTCTTCTGTGTTTTCAACTTTTTCTTGTTTTTGCAGGTACAACTTTAATTGTTTTGCTTATAGTCAATATGTCTTCTGTACAGCTGCTTTGTAACAATGAAAATTGTAAAAAGCGCTATATAAATAAAGTTGAGTTGAGTTGAAACAACACAGAGAAAAGTATGATGAATGCATTACGGTAAAAGCCAAGAGTAGTAAAGAGACCGAACAAAACAAAGCACAACCTGCTAGCAGAACAAAACAACACATAATTACAGATGTGTTTGCGAGTGTCACGCCATATGACAAGACATCGCAAAGATATAAAGAAATCACTGACTCCATCACGCACTGCTTGGCAAAAGACATGATGCCCATATACACCGTTAGCAAAGAGGGATTTCAGAAGATGATTCGCACATTGGACGAGATACCAGCTGCCCTCGCGAAACTATTTCTCTCAAGTTGCAATACCTGAGCTTTACAATAAGTGCCGTAGCGAGGTTCAACTAGAAATGGCGCTTAATCACTGGATTAGGTTCCAGTGCTTTGGGCATAGACTTCATCTGGCCATCGGTAAGTTAAATTAATTTCTTATTTTCATATTTGATGCTACTGTATGTTCGAGAGGACAGCGATTAGCGTCGATTTAAGAATAAATCTAAATATACAGTATAGAAATAGGAGTGTCAAAGTTAACTAGAAATGGCCCATTTAATTTATTTTTATTTTTCATGATTATTAGCAAGACACATAACTCTTAAAAATGATTGTGTAACGGATACATCTGCCGCAGCTATGCCAATTACTGCACTTTTTATTTTATTTCCTTTCATCTTTCGTTAGATTGAGATTGGTGACTTGATATGAATATTAATAACTGTGTTTGTTATAATTTTGTGTTACTGTTTTATGCATTAGTATGGAACTGAGCATGTTGTCAGAGTGTGAAACTGTGAATATTAAATGTTTTGCAAATGTCACTTTAGTAAGTTTGTCTTTTTCACAAATTCTTCTCATTCACAGAAAATAAGCTGAAAGATAATGCACAATGCATTAGCAGGGCTACTGGGATATGTAGAAAGATTGTGGGCCACTTCTCCCATAGCTGGAAGAAAAGAGTGGCCTTGAAGGAAGCCCAAAGAGAACTCAACCTCCCAGAGCATGCCATGGTGACAGACTGCTCAACGCGATGGGGTTCCACTCAGAAGATGATAGCTAGAGTCCTGGAGCAGCAAAATGCCTTGTCCAAGGTTCTCTCTGCAGACCGCAAAGTGCGACACCTACTGCCCACATGGCAGGTCCTGGAGGTCCTGGAATCTGTGAACAAGGCACTCAGCCCACTCCAGGACTTCACGGATGCCCTGTCAGGTGAACGATATTTAAGCATATCTTGTGTGAAACCTACTCTGCATCTTCTGAACACCTCAGTGCTAGCTGAAGAGGAAGAGGACACTAACCTGACCAAATCACTGAAATCAAAAATTCTGGCCTACCTCAACAAGAAATATGAAGACAGTGACACACAGGACCTGCTAAACATGTCCTCGTTCCTAGACCCAAGGTTTCGAACACAATACATCGCTGCAGAGGAGACCCAGACCTTAAAGGAACGAGTAATCTCGGAGTTGATAGTGAGTGAAATCACATTGTTAACCGGTAAGAATTCCATGTAACAGATTTATAACATGCGTTTTTTTTATTTCAGGACATTCACCAGCAGCAGCCTGTAGCCCAAAGTACTGCAGCGATGGAGGATAGCCTGGAACTGGATGTAGAAAGTCCTCCTGCTGCTAAATCCAGGAAAAAAAACCTGGCCAGTTTCTTCAAGAAAACCACAAGCACAACATCAACAGCATCATTTGATCCCATGGTGCTGTTTAGAGAAGCAGTAGCTGCTGAACTTTATGCTTACATTTACATGCCATGTGTTGTAGACCATGAAGAAGATCCACTGAAATGGTGGAAGAGTTACAAAATAAACTTCCCTAGGCTATGCAAACTAGCACAGAAATATCTGTGCATACAAGCAACAAGCTCTGCATCAGAGAGAGCTTTTAGCACTAGTGGTAATGTTGTATTGAATCATCGCTCCTGTCTGAAACCAGACAAGGTAGATATGCTTGTTTTTTTGGCAAAGAACCTATCAAGTACTAAATAGAATGTTTTAGAAAGAGGATTTGAATGTACAACCAGTTGGTCATTTAAAGTAACAACAAAGATTATAGAGGTTTAAGTTTTGAACCACACTTTTATATCCAGTTTCTTTTTCAAAAGAGTTTATACAAGTATGTGTTACATCCTGCTTAAATGTCCGTTTGTTGGGATTATTTTCCTAAAAATGTGTATATCTGTATTTATGTTCTATTTGTTTTATTTACCTGTACTGTTGAGAAAATATATTTTTAAGTTAATTTAATTTAGTAATGCAAAGATGTTACTGTTATTTAATTTGATAACATTTTATTTTAATTTGAAAACTGTGCATTTCTAGTTGTTGTTGCTAGTTTGTACTGTATATCTCAGTTGAGAAATACAAATTTCAGCATTTTCAGTTATCTGTGTGTGCATTTTCCTTGATAACAACCAAGTTGACTCATTACACCCAGTTTATCGTATCGCAATCGCACATCGCAATTTTTACCTCAATAATCACAATGTGACATTTTCCTCAAATCGTGCAGCCCTAGTTGCTAGGTTGCTGTAAATGGTTGCTATGGGCATGGCTTAATATCTTCATAATGATCATGTGACACTGATTGGTTGTCTGAGTCAAATGAGCCCACCCCCTTGTTTGTACTGCTAAGATATTCAACGCGGGACGTTTTACGCCTTATATGGGCATGCTTCCTGTGATTGGGAAATTTTGGGAGGCTCTTACACCCCAGGGGTACAACTTACACCCCATTGTGAGTGGTGTTCTTACAGAGCCTGATAGCCTCTTCAAATCGTGTATTATTATCATGTTTCTATGATATCCTCACTAGGAGCTACGACCCATCAAAGTTGGGCGCAACGTTAAGTCAATGGGATTTTTCGGGTTTTTATTCGCCCCCCTATCGCCCCCCTCTCCCCCGATCACTTCCAAAAGTCATCACACACCATTCCTCAATGGGCCGCTCGATTTGATGTATTCATTCATGGGTTGAATGCGAAAAAATAACGCGTGAATATATAGGTATCTAGGTTTTGAATGGGAGTCTATGGGCCCCATTATAGGTATACGGAAATTTTGGGAGGCTCTCACACCCCAGTGGTGCAACTTACACCCCATTGTGATTTATATTCTTATAGAGCCTGATAACTTCTTCAAATCATGTATTATCCATTTTTTTCTTCGATCTCGGAGCTCGGAGCTATGACCCGTCAAAGTTGGGCGCAATGTTAAGTCAATGGGATTTTTCGGGTGGTTTTTCACCCCCCTATCGCACCCCCCACCCGATCGCTTATAAAAGTCATAACACAACATTCCCGAATAGGCCCGTCGATGTGATGTGATGTATTCATTCAGGGGTCTACGTCAAAAGCTGCGGGACAAGTAGCGTGCCAAACTTTTGGCGGAACAAGAATAATTATAAGTATGTATGTTCGAATAACAATAGTTATGCTTTTTCAAAGCATCACTAATAACAATAGTTATGCTTTTTCAAAGTATCACTAAATATACTTTATCAGTTATTATACAGTTATTTTAGGCACTCGTTAAATAAAAAATGACTAAAAATATCGTCTGTAATGTCACAGAATGTCGGACTAAAACATAACTGCTCTTTTTCAGCTTACCACTTAAACTGACATTTATTCAAGAAGTTTATTATAAACTGAAAACAATTAGGCTTACTAGACACATTTTATGTCAGAGCGGTATCTGAGCGGGATTTGGTTTACCGGTGAACGTGAGCGTAATGTGAGCAGAGCGTTTGTTTGGTCCGTGAGCGACTGAGCGAAGCGCACAGTCATTGAGCGAAATATTGAGACAGACACACACCGCTCCGCTTAGCTCACATGCTCTGGTGTGAGTGGAGCGTGGCCGCGTGCGCGTCCTCCTCTTGCGTGTTCGCATGCACTCTCTTCCGATGAGCTCCATGTGTGTGCGCGAGCCCTCAGCCTCTCGTATTTAACTGTCACTTGCATTTAAAATCAAAGAAGCGTTCGTAATAAAGCAACACATTGTCGAGAAAGGGCAAACAGCATATAGCCGCTCTTTAATGTAGATGTACTGTATTGAGATTTTGTCCGATGATGTTGCGTTTATAAATCAGGATTTTAGCAGCAGTTAAAGTGACTGTTGGTGGCATCCCATTGTAAAATACAGTATAATGTGACGGACAAGAGAGTAGAAGAAAAACAGCTAAGTGCTAACACTAAAACGACGCGATGACATCACAAATATGCTAATTAGTTTGTGACGTCACCAGCGCCACAAGTCTGTCAAAATCCTATGGGAAACACTGTATCTGCTCACCTTACCTTACGAAAATGAACCATGGTTTTACTACAATTAAAAAAACATGGTTAGACTAATAAAACCATCGTTAAAGGAGTCATATGACACTGCTAAAACGAATATTATCATTTGTTTGAGAGCCCGTGTCACGTGATTCATGGAGCCTTCAGATAGTTCCAGGAAGTTATGTTTTCTCTTTAAATGCTTTATTTCTTTCATTTTTTTATTCATTAAATGGCTTTCGTCTTTAAATGGGTTAGAAGTTTACCTCAGTTGGTCTGTTTAGTCGCAGCTCCCAGTGTTAATTTTGACAGCAAATTTTGATTTAGTTTTAGTCATAGTCTTTTGACGAAAATGCAATGTAGTTTTAGTCACATTTTAGTCAACCCCATCATTTTAGTTTTAGTCTAGTTTTAGTCGACGAAATATGAAAAACATTTTAGTCTAATAAATATACATTATATTTAGTCTACTAAAATCTAAATGGTTTAAATCATTTACTTGGTGTAATTAAATGTTCCATACAAAGATTCAACTGTTTTGACATAATTTACTTCACCTTAGAATAAAATTAAACCAGGTCATTACCTTTATTTTTCAGAAAAGTTCAGTAACTAGATATGCATTGTTGGAACGCAGAGTATTAGACCATGAACGACATGTTCCAGTTCATTCTGTCCCATTTGACTCAATTGACTCGTTAAGTTGGGCGTGTTCATTCAACCAATGGAACGCTCTGACAGGGCTCACACTCAAAGGCTATTGGCTCATGGCATGCTTCTTTGAAGTAAGCGCTGCACTGTCTCTGCTTGAGACAGCTCTGAATGAGAATAGCTTTCAAAAAGACATATTATATAAATTGTATTACATTTCTTTAGTCATGCAAACATGTTACATACTTGGTTGGAATGTACAGTTTGACTCACTTCATCACTTCTATAATCAGTAGAGGACAGCGCTGGTTTCTTTTGGCTGACTCTATGTTGCATTTCACGTTATGCAGCAGCTCGTGTTAAGTTAACATAGGCATATAAAAACACTTGAGCTTGCCTTCGTAATGTGTTTCGGGGTGACTCGCCTGCAGTCGCGCTTCAAGTTTGCGGCGTTTTACCGGCGATCGTGAAGGAAAATAAGACGCTTTGTAACCCGCGTGGAGACACAGAATACATGTGTGTGCTTCCCCTTCTCCCAGAGACTTCTCTCTACCGCTTATATGAGATCAGCAGCACGTGCGCGCAAACTGATGTCCGCCAGGTGGGACAAGAATATTTTCGTCTCGTTTTTATTAGTTGACGAAAATGTCAGTATTTTTATTACAGTTTTCGTTATAATGCATTCATTTTTATTTAGTTATCGTCTCGTTTTCGTCAGTGAAAACATGTCGTTAACGAATACTTTTCGTCATAGTTTTCGTTAACGAAATTAACACTGCCAGCTCCATGCGTTACTAGTAACTTCCGGGAACTATTGAAACTGTGAAAAAACTGTTCCATTGGAGTCAACAGAGAAGACGCGACTCTCTCTCTCAATGGCTCTGATCGCTCTGAAAAGCAAGGTGTGCTATGATTGGTTAGTTAACCAGTGCGTAGTGATTGGTCGAATACTGCAAGCATGTGACGGAAATGTAATGCCTCTTACCATATTTGGAACATCAGGTTCCAAAGCAATCGCACTGACAGGTACACCCACCTTACTTGCGTTTACATTTGGGCGGTCTTAGTCAAGTCATACCACGAAATGACGTACATTTGTGGGGGTGTGGTTACACAAGGCGTGTCAGGCAGGCCTGGGTGAGCATTCGCTTTTAGGCCGCATTTACACTGCAGTTCTTGATGCTCAATTCCGTTTTTGTGACTATATCCGATTTTTTTGACAACCCGCTTACATCTTTTAAAAGTGACACATATCCGATATCTGCATTTACACTGTACATGGCGAAACAACCCGAGGTAGACGTACTGACCAAGAAAAAGTAAAAACATCATTCGCCACCACTGCTTATTTAATAGCCTTTTCATACAGAGATCTCGGAAAATAAAAGCATAATGTGTCCCAGGATATGTCCCCCAGTGCACCTTCACACATAAAGACACTTGATAATGTACTGTAATGTAATGTCTTGTGCAGATTTTTTAATCGTGAATGGCTGTCAAGAGGTGACGGAATTTCCCTTGCTGTGTTTTTAGGTGCACTGTTAAAAAAAATGTAATTTTACAGGTAATGGTCTGTATTATTTTACAGAATTTTTCCTTTTTTCCATTAAAAAGTTAATGCCTGTTATTTTACGGATTTTTGCTGTACTAATAATACTAATTAAATTACGGTTAATTTCTTGTCATTTTAAATTACAGAAATATTATGTTTTTTTTAAAGCAATTTATAGTATTTTTACAGTTCCCGAAATGTAATGAAGTAACAATTTACGGATTTTCTCTGTAAAAAAATATGTAAAATTGCAACTGCTTTGTCATTAAATGCAGTTGAAGGTCATTACCAGGTCAACTGGTAATTCTACAGACACCAATGTAATTTATTTTGACATTTATTTTTGTTCTCACCTAAACAACATACAACTTTGCATTTTGACAACTTAAATATAGTAAACTGTAGTAAAACAACTTTTGTAGATCCTTTTACGTTTTTTGAAACTTTGCCTAACATATTAAATATTAAAATAAAGTATTTACGTGTGCAACGGTTATCAATTCACTATAGTGAATTCAACATACAGTATTTTAACAATTCGTAATAATTTCTGTAATATATTACAGTACAGCAGTATTTTTTATTTAAACAACAATATTGTAATTAATCTGCATTCAAATTTATAACTCTCCTTTTGGGCATATGTATTTTAGTTGCGTAAGACTCCCATCATCCAATCAGTGGCTGCAAATTTAAATTTGGCGCACTTGCGTCGTAACGGCTGTGAGTGGCGATACTAGTGCGATCAGCAGAGCCAGAGCGGGAGTTTTCAAACTCCAGTGGATTACTATGGTAGCCAGGCAGGCACCGCGGGAAACATCCCTGAGAACAGCCGTGAGCAGTAGCGTGCGAGTGACAGTGAAGAAATTTCTTCCGCTCCGAGGTAAATATATGACATGTAGGCTACATTTAAAGCGCCAATGCTTTTGAAACTGTGAGGAAAACAACGCGCCTTTAGCGCCTGCTCCACTATACTCGTCGTCACCATGTCAGTCAGAGCAACCGACCACCGGATGAGGCAAGCGTTTTATAACACATTTAAACGATTATTTTATTATTTCATGTCGTGTGCTGCACTTTTTGTCTTAAAGCTAATTGTTAGCACTCTTCTGATAAACCTGGAGGCCTAACGTTACTGTAATGTTAGCTATGGTTAGCTAAGGAGTAACGTTAACGTTAGCACATATAATAGAGTAATTAGTGTTCTCAAGATAAGTTTGTTTTCAGAGACGTTTTTATGAACGTTTTTGGTTATAGAAATGTGTTTCCGATCCAGATAGATGATTATTACACCTGTAGGTAAAGTTACACTGCAAAAAATGACATTCTTGCTAAGTGACAACAAATCTCACCCCATTGGCAGATTTTTTTGCCTGTTTTTACCATAAACGTACTTAATTCTTATATAATTTTACACAAAACAAGACTAAGGCCCGGTTTCATTATGCCTTAGTTAAATTAGGCTATTTAAGTTGCTTTTATTAAAATGCAATAGAAAAAACATTACTGATGTGCATCTTAAAACAAAACAATGGCACTGATATATTTAAACATTTTCAGTTAAGACCGCTCAAAATTCATTTTAGTCTGGGACTAGTCTTAAACCTTGTCTGTGAAACCGGGCCTAAATACCTTAGGTCACTGATATAACATTAGAGTATTGCTATGAAATTAAAACAAAATGTATAGGGAAAACATTAGATAATTTTTACCTACACTGCAAAAAGTGCCATTCTTACTAAGCAGCAGTTTTGTCTTGTTTTTATTAAAAATATCTAAAACTTCTTAAATCGATATACAATTACTGACCTAAGGAAAAGTGAAAATCTTAATTTTCTTGTTGATGTTTTGTATGTCTATCTGTGGAACTTGTGCTTTGTATGTGTAAATGTTAATACAAAATTTATTTTTAATATTTTATTTTCAGGTTCTGGGGATCTAATGCTTGTGATAATCTACAGCAGATGACCATGACAATCCAGGTATGGAAACAATTGGACTGTTTATAATCTAAAATCTACCTTGTACGTGTGAATGTAATACAACTTATTTTAAATATTTTATTTTCAGGTTCTGTGAACTACTGCTTTTGCTAATCTACCGCAAATGACCATGACAATCCAGGTATGGAAAAAACTGGACTGTTTATTATCTAAAATCTACTTTGTACGTGTGAACTTAATACAATTTATTTAAATACTTTCAGGTTCTGTGGATCGACTGCTTGTTCTAATCTACCACAGGTGACCATAACAATCCAGGTATGGAAAAGATTGGACTGTTTATAATCTAAAATCTACATTGCCAAAAACGGACAAGTAATTTGATTCCATAGGATTGCTTTGACAGTGGCAATAAATTAAATTTGATCTACACTGTATCATTTTCCTATAATATCCATTATTAATAATTTGTGTTGTCCTTGTGGGTCCACTGTGACTGTGCAAGTGCAAAAGTAACTCTTGGGAGGTTTTGCTATAAGAAAGTAAACTGAATATAGTGTATAATGTACATAGAGATTTGCAGTCAGTCTAAGTATTTTGCTGCGACCGTTGATATTTGAAAAAATAGGTTTACCTGATGCCATCTAAGATGTATGTTTTACTTTCATTTTTGCATTTCCCCAGAATGTCTATTTCTGTTTCATTGAAGGTACAAAATAAAGTACTGTTTTTTAATATTGCGTATTTATTTTACATGTAAAGAATTTAACAGGAAATTATTGTAGGCCTGTGACCTGAGTTTCATTATAGATTCAATTAACTGCTAATTACTTTTAATTAACAGTATTGTAGGTTTTAAATGTAGCTACTTTTGGTGTATTTTAATAATATATATCTTTAATTAACTGATAAATGTACAGACATTTGGTTTTTAATAGTAGTTTCTTAGTTATTATACATTTAAAATGTTTGTTTTTTTAAAGTAAATTCCTTTGTAGATTGACAGAGAAGTTTAATAAAATTACTTAAAAATTCCTAAATTTACAGAGATTACCCTGAAAAGAAGTTGCTTTTTAATGTATTTTGATATAATTTATCTGTTTTTACACAGTTTAATGAGCAATTATCAACACTGCTATACTGTAATTTAACCAATTTTGACCGTAAAATTGGCTCTGTATTTTTACAGTTTATTTCCCGTAATTTTACAGGAAATGTCTGGAAACTCTGCTGCCAGACTTTTTACCGTTTTTTTTACATTTTTTTTAACAGTGTGGCTCAATAGCACGGTTTGCTTTTATTGCCACTTCCTTTTATATTTAGCCAAATAGGGCTAAATAAGCTATATTGTTTGGGTTATTATTATGTAGCATATATTGTTTTTTAATTTTACTTACATACCTTTTACTTATATATTTATTGGTAAATGCAGAACAATGACAATAAGAACGAAAAGAATGAAAGGTTCTGAGAGAAGGATTAAGCTCAGCCAGTTTACGAAGTTACATATGAACTGTCAAATGAAATTTTACAGAGCCTCAATACAAATTATAACGAACGCAGTGGAGTCTTAAAGTAAAAATGAGCTGTAATAGTTGTGTATGAGTCTCTTGATTGTCCTCAATGTAAAAAGAGGAATCTCAACATCATACAGTTACTGCTGGACATGAGTAAAATATCCAGAAATGCTGAAAAAGCAAAGATTGTGGAGGACCTGGGTGATTGTTTTGAAGATCAGTGGAGAGTCTAATGACTCATGACAAACAAGAAACTCTTAAACAACTATGACTAAACATAAAAACTGTCATTGATTGTTTAGGTCAGTGTTTCCCAACCCTGGTCCTCGGGGCACACCTTCCAGAATGTTTTAGATCTCTCCCTATATAAAACACCTGATTCAACTCATCAATCAGGTGTTTCTTACAGGGAGAGAACTAAAACATTCGGGAAGGTGTGCCCCGAGGACCAGGGTTGGGAAACACTGGTTTAGGTAACATCATACAGTATTAAGAATCGGGGCGTGTAAACTTTTGCCCTGGGCTATTTTTAGAAATTCTGTTGTTATTCTTTAGTGTGAGCTATATGTTAACATTTCTTTAGTAAAATAACTTGCTCAGGGCAGGACTAAATTAAAAATAAACCTTAATTTTCAAAAATCCTCTTATTTTTCCAAAAGTTTCAGCTTTTTCCAGATTCTGCAAGGGGTGTGTAAACTTTTGAGCACAACTGTACATGCATTCATGCATGATTAAGCTAAATAGAGCCTACCAATAGTTTTTTTTAGTTTTTGAATAATTGACAAACTCTTAGCTCTTGTTTCCTGGCAATTGTATAACAATTTCCGGGATCATCGCTCTGTTTGAAAGGAATTAATGATGTACAACTCACAATGACGGGTGAATATCCGATCCGTCTGGCAACTGCACGTATCCGATTCATATCAGATTTATTTCCACATATGATTGAGGCCTGAAACCGATCTGAAACTATCAGAATCCATGTGCTTTTTTTCCTGCTTACACGGTCATGGGTCATATCCGATCTGTGCCACATTGGAGGAGAAACTGGAATTGGGTCACTTGATACATGCGGTGTAAATGCGGCATTAGATAGAATGCATCTTTTGTTCCTATACTTTAATTTTTGCAATTTGACGTCTCTAATACATGCATGGGCAACTTATAACACACCAAAGACACAGAAAAACACGTATTTGCGCCATTATTATACATATGTTATTGATATAATATTCAGCTATCCACATTCCCCTGCATAACTTGTATATAAGACAGTATAATTTGTATATAGCACATCTGTACACATACAATATACTGCCTTATTGTCCTTTTGTCTAATATTGTCCTTTTTGTCAAATGTGTATTGTCTCTGACATTTATTTTGTTACCTGTGCCTTGTCACTTTTTTAACCTGTATGTGCACTGGAAGCTTCTGTCACCAAGACAAATTCCTTGTGTGTCCAAGCACACTTGGCAATAAAGCTCTTTCTGATTCCGATATAACCATGGTTTTCAAATACCATAGTTAAACAATGCAGTGTAACCGTGGTTTTGCCAATAGTAATCAATACACCAAAAACCATAGTTACTACACACACACAGGCAAAAAAACGATCTGTTTTCGTAAGGGTGGGCCCCTAATTATGGATTGTTTTCTTGTGCTCTTGTGTCCGTTAAAAATACAGAAAATCACATACCTGATGTAAAACTACGTTGGTGTCTGGGAGTAAATAGTGAGGATAAACGCATAGGGTACTCTCTATGCATGCGTCCTCCTGCAGCACTGGGGCTTCATCTTTGCACTCTTTACAAACTTCACTTCCACACCAGATGTCATCACGTAGGTAATGTTCACGCACTATTTTCAACACACCACCAGAGCGTGTCTTCTTAACAAACGTTTTCGATTTCAACATGATCCAGATTCTCTACAGTACATATCTAATGTAATGAAATGAGAAGATTGTTGCCTCACCAAGACGCAGCACACAGTTAACGCACGTGCGTATTAGCAAGGCCAACTAAGTATTATTCCGGAGTTAAAACACTTGCAACAAAGGTTCAGTCTTTATGAGTACATAATATTCAACAATTCAGTAAAATGCAGAACAGTGTTTTAAGCTGTCTGAGTACCGAAAGGCTTTAAAAAGAATGTGCACATAAAATTACAAAGATGTTACATTTCTAAACGCTCCGAAAGGTTCTGGCTGGCCATTTGACATAGTCAAAGAGCCGTAGCTGCGTGCCATTTCACCGTAAGTGGACTGTGGAGTGGACTTCACAGGGTAGTCCGCCATCTCAAATTCAGTTCGAAGTGCACTGCGAAAGGCGTAGGGAACAAGGGAACATCGATCACAATTCTTTGTTGTCATACGCTGATCAATCTGCGCAGCGCCGCGTGAAGTCGACCACCCCAGCTAACAATTTTTGGTTACCGGAACGTTCGTTTTTGGTTCCCAGAACGTTACTTTTTAAGGTTCGTTTTTGGTTCTCCAGGAAAGTTTTCTTAACGGCAATAGAACGTTCGCGGAACGTTCCGGGAACCTAGAAATAATGTTCTGGGAAGGTTCCCAGTACGTTCCGGGAACCTAAAAATGACGTTCTGGGAAGGTTGCCGGAACGTTCTGGAAACATTGTACAACTTCTATTTATTCCCCATATATAAGCAGCATTAATACCACGAAAATTCATCATAATTAAATCTATATAAGGTCTACGTAAAAATAATCACATAATCCATGTTTTAATCCATTCTTTAATGTTAGACAAAAATATTTCTTAAAACAGAATCAGAATTTTTTTCACAAGTTATAGAAACGAGGTATATCACATTTATAATATAATATAATACACAATATAATATGATTAAAATCTAAATAAACAAAATAATTTAGTCAATACGTGCAAAAATACTGTACACCAAAAAAATAAGTCTATTTAACTATAGAACTACAAAAACGATCCTCGGATTAACTTGAACTCTTCGTCGGTGTGAACTCTGGAAATCTAATGTCTGCCGTCACCGTTATCTGCAAAAGTAACAAAGAAAAAGGCAAGGTAAGTTCTATGGACAAATTAGAATAAACAATTAGAAGAACAAATGAATGAAAAATGACTAAATGTAAATGTAAAATTTACTAGCAAGAATGTTTGTGCACGGTCGCATCAAATGGTTTGATTAAAAATATAGCCTAAATATTTCCTTTTAGCCTATGTAAAAAGCAGACATTAATTGCAGATTAAACGTGTTTTGTGTATTTCTGTGTATTTTCATTACTGAAAAAAACAAGCATATTGAATACAGTTCAAGTGCAGCGTCACGATATTAAGTGATGTTGATAAGGACTGATTTGACATTGGAGTTTAAAAATGTATGCAACAGATTTGGATTGTTTAATAAGCGGGGAAATCAAATACGTATATTAAAGTGCACAAAAAGTACAACATTATATATTACCTTTTTAAAGTATACTTTAAAATATCTAAAGAATATTTAAAGTATCGTTTGCATAAGCAAGTGTAAATGTTAATAACTCCACTTTTCTTCGAAACATGCCGTTTCGTTTTACACATCAACTGATTTAATAATTTAGAATAAGAATAACAGTTGTTAGTAATTAGTGTAGTTTTTAAACAGATTCTAATAATATTTATATTTACCACTAGATGTCGCTGTGGGATGGGGTATTATGGTGGTTCGGAACAAGGGTTTGTAGAACTTTAAATAAAACATAAATGCATTCCTTTCACTGGACAAAATATTTTTATATTTTAACCTGTAGTTAATACTTAACAATATCAAAGTATATTGTAAAAAGGTGTGATTACCATTTTAAATTCCTGTGTGGGGCAAATTTCAGGACTAATGCGATCAGGTCTTCCACATCAATCGCCTTCAACGTCTTGAAGTTCTTTTGTGTTGCCTCTAGAAATAGAATAAATAAATCACAGTTAATCTCCAAATAATTTCTGCATTGTAATGTGTAGACACAGTACTTCAGACATGTGTCATAGTGATAAATAATTTAAAAAAAACATTTGATTTTGAATAATTTTAATACCATGTGCTTTTAAAATGATTTCTTTTAAGAAAGTTATTTAGGTGATTTAAGTGTTCCAAGAAAACAGCACAGTTTTATCATTTATAGCAAATGTCCTAGCAAAACTGAGTCGAATTAAAATCAATTGTAGGCTAATACCAATAGATTTGGCACACACCAAGTCAAAACCAATACCTGTAAATATATGTATAACTTTTTATTTCTTTAATTGACTGACATTGAGACAGGCAGCTTTAAGATCTACTGTATGCAAGGATCTAATATAATGTTAGACATTAGATTTTTCACCAACAATTAATCTAAATGAATGTACACATAACAGATCAGAATTTAGGCACTATTTTAACGATCTATATGGTCTGCATGGCGCAGGCGCATTTCCGAATCCACTTTTGATGATATAGACGATGGAAAAACGGTCTACGCGCCAGGCGCATGGTCTCAAAGTTTTATCTCCCATTCCCTTTAAAAGCCAGTTGTGCTTGCACCAGTTTGCAAGAGCAAAGACTGAACGCTTCTCGAGAAAACGCATCTGCCCGTACGCGAGGTGAACGATGCAATTGACTATCCATTATGACATGTGGTCACTTTCATCTTTATTTACACAATAATAATCTTTTACAGTGTAATACTTTCCTTTTATTATTTGGCATGTTTGTTTGCTGCTGTGCATCACTGTGTGTGTAATAATATGCAGACTGCTAAATCTGCGCCATTGGGCTCTATTTTATCGATCACCACGCATAGTCTGAAGTCCATGGCGCAGGTGCATTTAGGGCGTGGTTAATCTTTTACAATGCAATCCTTTCATTTTTTATATTTGGCATGTTTGTATGCCATTTGTCATTGTCTTCTTACGAGAAAGATATTCTAAAGATAATATTTGAGAACAGTCGCAAAATGTACACAACTTGGGCTATATAAAATCAAATAATATGTGAATAACTCAATTTTGACAGAAATGCCAGACAGAACTTTATCATTCCAATGTGACGACTATCCGATAATTAAGTAATTGTAAACAAATTTCGACTGTTTAAATGCTATATATATTTACAGTACATTTATTTTACAGTGCATTTGGCAGACTTGTATGCTGTGATAATTAATTTGCACAGTATAACTATTTAAAATACTGAACAGTATAGTAGAATTGTTTACATTGCTCTGAAATCACAGTATCTTACATACTAGAATACTGTACATATTTAGAAGTCTGTCAAATTTCAAATTGTAAAGTGAATATCTTTAATGCTCAAATAGGCATGCCTAGTTTAAATTGCTGTATTTATTACCATCTTTGTCCTTTTGTCGCTGTTTTACAGCATTTTGTCCAACTGTGTGAACTCCTCTAATGTTTTGCAGGGTCTATCAAGAATATCCTCATCTGCCATGTTACTAGGAGCCAGAGCAGCCAATATTGTGCGTTGCATTGCAAGGATGTCCTGCATGGTTTTCAACCAGCTCCTGTAATTTCCGCAGGACTTTTGTGCGATAGTCTGTGGACAAATTATATTAGAAAATACTGTAGCTTTTAAAGTTGAGCTATTTTGCATTTGAAAATTTAAATTTGATTAGATGACTTTCTTTCAAATTCTGAAAGTACATGTTTGATTCATTTAACTATTAAATATACACATTTTCACCAAGGGAGGCTGGGGACATTTACATTTATTCATTTGGCAGATGCTTTGATCCAAACTGACTAATATTGAGAAAAAAACAACAAGAGATTCGTCCAAGTAAAGCAATATGAAGAAGTTTCAGATACAACATGCCAATGGACCCACCTGAGGGTCAGAGGTCCACTCCCTAACTATAATCTAATAAAATCCTGTGTGAAGCCGTATGGATGTTTGCCTCAAACAACTACTTAAGCTTACTTTTTGTGGCCTCCTCAGTTGGGTTTTGTGGCTCATTCAAGAGTAGATCTGATACTGTTGTGGAATGAAGACAAAATGTTATATGTGATACGATCTGTCAAAAGCAGGCCTAAGTTTCAAGCTACAATTGTGAATTAACAGGCATCAAAGTTTGATTTCAACATTTTATTTTACTCCGATTTCAATCTTTAATATGGCATTAAACCGTCAATATAAACGATATAAAGTTAATGTTTTCACAGAATGTTATTTATATTATGTAGAATTGTTTTATGTAAAAAACATCTAAAAAGACTTTAATGGGTTTTCACAGGCACATATATGTTTCTAATAATAATAGTAATAATTGTAACTCAATGAAAATGTGTTACACACCTTGGTGGAGAGGTGACACATTTGTCAGTGAGCACTCTAATGATTCATCTGCTTTAGGAAATATGTTATTTTAGAAAGAGCTGGTATATGGATAAACATTGAAAATATTGAAAGACGTCTTCTTATAGAATAAATCTGGTGATCTTGTCATTTGTTGTTGCTCTGTGGATGAGACAGAAAAATATATCACCCCAAATCTATTTTAAAAGATATCTTGCATTTTGATACACACAGTAAATGCACATATATACGTAAATATCTATATTTTGCTAACCTTTGTCTCGTGGGAATGTTTTGGGCAATGGCTGATCTGAAAGTAGACATAAAACAGACATTTAAAACACATCCAGTTGCTTTGGATTTTTAACACTTTTGAAAGACAAAACAGATAATTGAATAGATTATTGACGTGACTCATACAACAACTTACATTTGGGTGGAACAGGTTTTAATATTTTAGTTTTCTTAATTGGAATATCTCTGCTGTCATCTAAAGAACAAATGTGTATATATGACCAATTTTAGTTGATAGAATTATGAAAGACAGATATAAAAGAAATCACCATTAAACATAAAAAGCCTTACAAAGAGTCAAATGCTGAAGAATGTGATGTAATGTTCAGAGATTTAATCTTTTGTCTGGGTAAAATAGGGTAACAGTAGATCTGGGATAAGAGCGCAAGTGGGCGTTTCCGAATCCACTTTTGCTAAGGACGGGTAAAATGTTATCGCGACAGGCGCATGGTCTAAGGGTTTTCTCTATTTTCTTAAATAATTATGGATGTGTTTGGGGCAAAACGTGCAGTAAACCAATCAGAGGATCATCTCCCATTCCATAAGAGCCGGTTTTTGTTCGCGCCATAACGGATCCGCTATTTACACGGCGGAGTTTGCCAGAGCAAAGACCGCGCGCTTCTCCAGGGAGGAAACGCATCTGCTCGTGGACGAGGTTAAATAGCACGAGCAGACTATCTACAGGACAAGTCGGATTTTTTATCTTTATTTGCACAAAAATAATATTTTTTTTACAGTGTAGTCCATTTATGTTTAATACTTGGCATGTTTTTGTGCTGCTGCGCGTCCCTCTGTGTGTAATAAGCAGAATATACGAGCGATGTGCACCCGCCTATAGGCGCATATTACTAACGCGCTCTTTAAATAACCAAAAACATATTGCGCCATTGACTTTAGGCAAGGTTTGAGTTAGTCTGGCGCAGTCTATTTTCAGTTCCTCAAAATAGCAACCCGCAATAATGCACCTGAACACACCGCTTTTTTAGACCAACACGCCCACGGGCGCACAAATGGCGCAAATGCATTTTCTATTTAAACAACGCGCAGGACGGTAAAATAAGAACTGCGGGTGTACAATAGGGCCCCTGCTGATGTTTACTGGTGACAATCATCATGTTCATTTTGTCCTACCAATCTTATGATACTACCGAGTGAAATTCAACAGTATTATGACAATAAGATAGGGCAAATAATAAAAAAACATTATCGACAAAAAAATTTAACTGCTGTATATCATTTAGACATATGGAATCAAGCACATCAGCAAATTATGAACAATCGTTACAATTAAGTAAAAGAGCTTCAATTTATTAATGCCAAAATTAATGCTGGGGCGAGATTAAAAATGTACAGCATTTGGGGCATAAACTGTGCAACTTGTTGTGACTTTGTGAATTTTGTTGTGTGATGTTCAGAGGGTGCGTTTATATTTGGCATTAACATGCGACCTGTATCTGGATGTTGTCCACATACACATTGAAAAGACAAGTGTAAACGCGCTTCTGATCGGAACGTTATCCGATCAGCGTGTCCTGATCAAGAGGTAGTCGAGGACGCATTGTGATCGGATCTCAATGTAATGTAAACGCAATCCAGAGAGTTTATCTACATTTACCGGCACAACATCACAGAAAACACTGCCCGCGGTCATTAATCTCTCGTCTGTCCGAAGCCTGTCAGACTGCGGAGCAGATGACAAATACAAAGGAAAGTTTACTCTTGCTCACGCACTCTTGCATAGTCGTTCATTTTCCCACAAAATGATCGTGGATACTTTATTACAGTGTAGCATTATTTGCAACCTACAGAGGATGTATGTCAAATCACACGAGATGTTTTCTTGACCACTTCAGTTTTATCATCACATAGGCTATTTGTGACTGCCACGAACGGTGCCGAAAACACACTCCCTGCCAGAATCGCACTGCCTTCGCGTGCGCGCGCGTGACGTCACTCGATGCCACCGCTGGTTTACAAAGGCGATTCTGGTCTGTAACTCGCGTTTTTCAGTATTCGTTACGAAAATGTCACATTCTTAAACAATGTAAGCAATACAGGTATATTTATGTGATTGATTTAAACTTCGTTTGAATAAATGTCTTATATTTACATACGGAGAATAAGCATTTAGTGGATCGAAATAAAGTTGGATTAAACTAAATCGACTTTCTTGTTGTTCCAAATGACTGTAAACAGTACTGCATTACTGACTGAATCAACTCTTTTCATTACACCTAAATGTGTGTTTTACACCTAGGCCTTACACAAGGCAGAAAATTACATGTAGTTGAGGACACACACTGTAAAGAAAGCAGACACATCTGACGATATAAAATAATGTATAAATGATCAAATTGAAAAAAAAAAGGTTTTAAATGGCGAACGCTGACATTTTTAAATAGGTAAAGACGAATGATGATCCTGCAGAAAGATTTATTGATTTAAGTTGAAAAGGTAATGTAACATGGGGGGGGGTTATAATGCTCTCTATAATGCTTTATAATAATGATAAACACTTGTATTTTTCAGGAGACAGACTGCAGATCGAGAGATGTCACCAGCATCCGTTTTCATGTGTCTCTGACATTGCAAACCTGAGATTTGGGGGGGTATGATTACGGCAAGCCTTGCCAAAATCACACTCCCCTCTCTATAATGCTTTATAATAATGATGGACACTTGTCTTTTTCAGGAGACAGACTACAGTTCGAGAGATGTCACCAGCATCCGTTTTCATGTGTCTCTGACATTGCAAACCTGAGATTTGGGGGGGGTATGATTTCGGCAAGCCTTGCCAAAATCACACTCCCCTCTTTATAATGCTTTATAATAATGATAGACACATCCTTAGGCCCTACTCATTTCAAGTGCTGAGTGCTTGAAGTGAACTCTTTGAAGTGTGAACTGTCTCTCGTGTATGCGTTTGGAGCTCCATTCACAATGAGAATGACTGGCCAAATGTTACCTTGACAACGCCGCACGCGCTCTCTAAATCTAGCGCTTGTTTGTTGGACTTGTTTATTTTAACCATCTTAAATCATAGGCTATATATCACTCACAAAAAAGTGTAAAACAAGAACAAACTAAATTATTGTACTTACAATTAGGTAACGTCAAAATTCCGCGGCATATTTTCTGCAAAATCTGCGGCAAGAATTCGTAATCTAAGATCACGTTATCACAAACGGAACTCACTTTAGGTGAACACTTTAGTTTAGAATGCCACTACACAAAGAATCCTTCAAGTGCGCATAAATGCCGTTTGGAAAATGCCCTTTAACTCCAACCCTACTTTAACACACCCGATTCAACTAATCAAGCTCTTAAGGGTTACTTGAAACATCCAAACAGGTGGGGGTTGGATGTGGTTGGAGCTAAACTGTGCAGAGCTGCGGCCCTCCAGGAATTTAGTTTGACACCCCTGTTCTAGGATTTCATTACTCTCCCTTAATTATATTTTATTGTAGTTTGCTGAATGTATCCTGAACAATCAGCAAATACATTTTTCAATAAGCACAAGTGGTCTGGAGTCTGTCAGGAAGGCTATAGCTACTCGCCTACTGCAGACCACAGGTAGATGAAGAATACCACACCACAAATAATTCAGATTATTAAGTGTAAAGTAGAAGTCTATTGAAGATTATTTACGAGTCTTTAATTGTGAGATTTGTGCTTGTGTCACATTGTAATCTTCCTTATTTTCCCCTGGCATTTTCATAGATGATCTAAAGGACTTGTGTTTTCTATGTGGGGAAAAAGACAGCCCTAAAAGTGGGACTGATTGGGTAATTACTAATCAGTTTAATATTGATAGACAAAACTGGTTTACTGTAGTACTCTAAATATTTGTATTAGAATTGATTGATTTCAGGAGTAATGGTGAAGCATGCTAATTTTCACTTTGTCCCTATGCTAAGATTGGCTGTGACGTGTGCCCTCGGTGGTATCACTGTGACTGTGCCAATACGTCGCGGAAAGTGACAAGCTACATGTGCCCAGTTTGTAAAAATTGAAGCAGACATTCCCGCAGTAATTATCAGTTTTGAACCATTGCATGTTTAGCCTGTTCTGACTGCCATAGTCTAGCGAGTCTTGGTACTGTAAAGTCTTAGCCACAGCTTACCTAAGCCTTAGTCTTGTTTTATCTTCCTTCAACTCCAGAGCCTTTGCCTCTCTCTAATTATCTCCTCTGTGCCCCGCAGCAACCGCTGGCACCCAGGACCTCCCAGTTACCACGGCATCCAGGCATCTCTTCCCCGGCGGGAAACGATCTCCCTATTTGGGTAGTTCTCAGATTTTGCCGGGTCGAGCCTCTCCCGTGGACTGTGTTTTGTTTTTATATGTTTTTTAGGGACCTTGGACTGAGTTCAGTTTTTTTTTGCTAAATTCTGCAATCCTATCAGATTTATTCACGTTATGATAATGTTTTGACCATGCCTATAATATATATCTCCTGAAAAAGACAAGTGTCCATCATTATTATAAAGCATTATAAAGAGGGGAGTGTGATTTTGGCAAGGCTTGCCGAAATCATACCCCCCCCAAATCTCAGGTTTGCAATGTCAGAGACACATGAAAACGGATGCTGGTGACATCTCTCGATCTGCAGTCTGTCTCCTGAAAAATACAAGTGTTTATCATTATTATAAAGCATTATAGAGAGCATTATAACCCCCCCCCATGTTACATTACCTTTTCAACTTAAATCAATAAATCTTTCTGCAGGATCATCATTCGTCTTTACCTATTTAAAAATGTCAGCGTTCGCCATTTAAAACCTTTTTTTTTTCAATTTGATCATTTATACATTATTTTATATCGTCAGATGTGTCTGCTTTCTTTACAGTGTGTGTCCTCAACTACATGTAATTTTCTGCCTTGTGTAAGGCCTAGGTGTAAAACACACATTTAGGTGTAATGAAAAGAGTTGATTCAGTCAGTAATGCAGTACTGTTTACAGTCATTTGGAACAACAAGAAAGTCGATTTAGTTTAATCCAACTTTATTTCGATCCACTAAATGCTTATTCTCCGTATGTAAATATAAGACATTTATTCAAACGAAGTTTAAATCAATCACATAAAAATAGCTGTATTGCTTACATTGTCTAAGAATGTGACATTTTCGTAACGAATACTGGAAAACGCGAGTTACAGACCAGAATCGCCTTTGTAAACCAGCGGTGGCATCGAGTGACGTCACGCGCGCGCACGCGAAGGCAGTGCGATTCTGGCAGGGAGTGTGTTTTCGGCACAACACCGGCGCTTCTCTCACCCGCAGCGCTCGTGCAGGGATCTGCGCCAGCGTTTAAAAAAACTCATTCTCAAAACGTATTTCAGAAGTCAGGTTGTTTTGAAAAGCTGTTAATAGTTTTATAAAGTTTAACTTCAGGCGAGCCAAGGTGAAACTTGCGCTGAAATGCGCGATGATGCTCGCGAGCGCGTGAGCGCTTTGATGTGACGCGCTTCTACCTCCAGTTTTGGGAGACGCGTGAGGAGTCACCAGAGACTTGCAGTGCAAAAACAAACCCGAGAATAAACAAACCTAAAGACAGAGTCGCAACACACTAAAATTGCTCATCTAATACAGAGTGAAGAGCGATAAAGACCTACAGTACAGACCCCATGAACACCAGTTTGTAACACTAGTCATATACTGTACTCTCACTGTTTGTGCATATTCATACTTTATTGTTATATATGTTGTCTATCTTCCTACTGTATACATATGATATAGCCAATAGGGCTGTGACGGTGGCAGTTTTTACACCGCGATGGTAATGGACAAATCAACCGCGGTGGTTGGGAAATATATATTATTTATATAAATAATATTTATATGATTATATTTGCGTGTAGCAACCACATGACGAGTGGAAGAGAAATATAGACCTTATTTAAATACTTGAAATTGTTAAATAGTTAAATACTTGAAATTGAAATATGATATCTGAAATAAATGAGGATGAAACATCCGTCCATGTTTAATGCGCAAATCCACACAGTAAAATCGCCAGTGTTATAAAAGGTCAAATTAACACGCACAGTGTTTATATAATCCACACTCTCAAAGTGTGGATTATATAAACGCTGTGAGTGTTAATTTGACCTTTTTTAACACTGGTGATTTTGCTGTTGAAACGGCACACTACAGCACATAAAACATTTAAATAAACATCAGTAAATAATGAAAACTTAAATGATATAAGAAAGTTAAATATCAAATAAAAAAGCTCTTGTTGCAGTGACAACTTCAGTCAGTCGCGTATTAACCCTTACAGTCCTTGACAATTCCATTTGAAACAAACTGTTTAAACCTACCTTGGCTTTCCTATTCAGATTGCCATAAAAACGTTACTTTTTCCTACTCGTTGGTGGAAAACTAACATGTTGACATTGTCCAGATTAAAATGTTTACAGCAGCAATAAATGCACGTTCAGAAGAGCGCAAACGAATTGATGTCTCTCCGCAACCGCGGCAAAACCTGCGCGCGCTCCGACACTAAGCAAGCGGGTCATAGCCGGTTTTGATTTTATGTAACTGTTAATTTTACAACAAGATCCATTGCAGAACCCGCAGAACAACCTGGGTTTTGTCGGGCAGGCCCGCGCTCGAATACGCCAACGGAAACATATGCCAATAATTTCTGTTATTGTAAAATATTTTAAATGAAACCATCTACAACTGAAAGGGTACAAATAGCAATCCTGATCGCAACTATAATTTTTATTACACTTATATTTGTCACCGTGACAAATATAACTACCGCCGGTGGCAGCTCACCACCGTCATGGCACTTTACCACCGCAGTGGTGCGGTTGTCACGGCCACCGTCACAGCCCTAATAGCCAGAAGATAAATATGAATTAGTGCTGTCAATCGATTAAAAAAATTAATCGGATTAATCACACATTTTTCTGTGATTAATCACGATTAATCGCACATAACAATTATATTTTAAAATATACTTTTACATTTGAATAATTTCACATTTAATCTTCAAATTGATGTAGAAACAACATATTTCTTTAACTGCATCATTTTATGATACACTACACTACACTCTAATAAAAATAAATGTATATTTAGCTATTAAATTCAATGGGTCTCTAATATTTTTAGACGAGGCCTCAGTCTCAGAATAATTTTTCTTTAAATCTTGATGCTTAGGCCAAAAATAAATAAAATCACAATTCTCTTTCAAAATCGATGTAAATACAACATTGAGCACCGTAGACATTATTAGGGCTGCAACAACTAATCGATAAAATCGATAATAATCGATAATGAAATTCATTGTCAACGAATTTCATTATTGATTAGTTGGTCTGTGACGTCACTTGCGAGCTGCGCAGTTATAAATCAAGCGCGTCTTCTTCCCTTTTAAAATGACCGTTTTAGATATGTCTCTCCGTGCAGCATGAGCTGCGCAGTTTTAAATGCAGATGTGGTTCTCCGTGGATGCGTCTCTTCGTGCAGCGCGAGATGCGCAGTTTTAAAGTCACACTTGTCTCTCCGTGCTGCATGAGATGCGCAGTTTTAAAGTCACACTTGTCTCTCCGTGCTGCAGGAGATGCACAGTTTTAAAGTCACACTTGTCTCTCCATGCTGCACGAGGTACGCAGTTTTAAAGTCAGACGTGTCTCTCCGTGGATGCGTCTCTCCGTGCGGCACATGTTGCGCAGTTTTAAAGTCAGACGTGTCTCTCGGTGCATGCGTCTCTCCGTGCAGCGCGAGGTGCGCAGTTTGAAAGTCACACGTGTCTCTCCGTGCAGCACGAGGTAAGCAGTTTTAAAGTCAGATGTGTCTCTCCGTGCGGCACATGTTGCGCAGTTTTAAATTCAGACGTGTCTCTCGGTGCGTGCGTCTCTCCGTGCAGCGCGAGGTGCGCAGTTTTAAAGTCCGACGTGTTCTGCATGCATCTCTTCAAGCTGTGCAGTTTTAAAGTTTAAAGGGGAGAGGTGTTTTAAATGACAAAATTAAAGATTATATTAGTAAAACCCAATTTGTGGCGTTTGCACTTTGCAAAGTACATAATAGGCTAAATACCCTGATTTGGTGGTTTATTTAGTTCAGAGGTGGGTAACGAAGTGCATTTACTTGAGTACTGTACTTAAGTACACTTTTTGAGTATTTGTACTTAGGCATTACTTTTTCTGTTTACTTTATACTGTACTTACATTTGAATGACAAATGTCTCACTTTTCATGGCACAAAAAAAAAATGTCCTTGGCCGACCCTCCCCTCGCTCCCACGTTTGGGAGAGACTATTGTCAGTTGCTTCTAATATGACACACATGAATCAACTCACCAGGTGTGTTAATTATGGAGACATTCACAACATTTTGGGAGAAGGCTAATGAGTTCAGTTGTGTATACTTTTCCCATATCTGATTTACTTATTATAAGCAAAATATGTAATTACATTTTTATCCGATTAATCGATTAATCGAAAAAATAATCTTCAAACTAATCGATTATCAAAATAATCGTTAGTTGCAGCCCTAGACATTATAGATATCATATTGGCAGTATATGGATTATTAAATGCTTTCCTGTAGCTCAGTGGTTAGAGCATGGTGCTAGCAACGCCAAGGTCATGGATTCGATCCCAGGGATTGCACATAGTCAGAATCAAATGTATAGTATAATGCAATGTAAGTCGTTTTGGATAAAAGCTTCTGCCAAATGCTTAAATGTAAATGAATCAAGGAATAAATGAGCATGCAATGACATGTACCTTATGAAAGTAGATGTATCCTTGTGTCAGTTCATCAGAACCTTCACCTGAGAAAATCACAACCCTGTCTGTCTTCTCACGGATAAACTTTGAGATCAGGTACATACCTCAAGACAAATACAAAACAGATGTGTGCCTGAATGTAAATGCTGAGCACTGCTGTCATCTAGTGGTTATGAAATCACACTGCATATTGAGTGTAGAAATGTACAGTATTTAGAAAGTTGACATGAACTTGACATGAGGGTGTGTTTTTATATTGGAATTATCATTTTAGTTGGTGTACAATAATGTTCATCGAGCTATATTTAGTGACAGCAATATTATACTAACTTATGGATCAGACTTTTTGATGTAAAACTCTTTAAAACTATTTCCGTCAATACATTTATTAATTCTTAGTCTGCTTTGTTCTTGCACATTTACCAACAGATGCACGCACAGTTGTGATGTCATAACTTTCCAAGTGAAAGATGACTTCCTGTATGGCACGGATACCTTCCTCAGGAGTGAAGCTCACCTCATGGTGCTCACTGCCTATGTGAGCTGCCACCTGAGACACAAAACCAGTTAAAACCCAACTGATCTGACCCTACATACATGTGTATGTTCAAAAATATCAAGCATCTTCGACATGTCGCTTGCCTTGCGAGCAGCTATTATATCTGTGCTGTCCTCAGTGCCGATGGCAAAGGTTTGAATCTTATAATCGAGGTTCTCTTCTTTTGCCAGTTTCACAACTGTTGCAGTAACCAGACTGGAATCAAGACCGCCTGAACATATACAGTAAGCATTAAGGAAGAGTTAAAAATAGTATATTAAAAGCAAATAAGTAAATAATGTAGGGTATGGTCGGATCAAAGTTTACCATCTGTGATCATAAAACACAGTAACCTCTCAGCAGGACTACGACCAGGCACCAACAAGTCTGGCCAAATGTCCTATTCTCAACACCTTCATCTAAACCAGGACAGATTCGGATACTCTCCCCTAGACTTCAAAGGAGGTTCTTGGGGGGAGGACAGGACTGTTCACCAAAGTGAGAAAAGCCATGTGGGCCCCAGGGACTGAGAGCCTCAAATTCTTCCAAAAGAATGTCTCTTTCTCTTTCCTTAGCCACAAAAGACTGGTTTAAAGTGTATACACATGAATCTCCACATTGTATGCTTGCCTCTATGTTATTCTCCTTCACCTATAACCTCAAAGGCATATGTGCTTAGTGGTATTCTGTGTATATTTACATTCTTGTCCAAACTACAGGTCAATGTAATTGTAAGCCCTTCATGTTTCATATCTACGTGTTTCCCTTTTCATGTATTAGAATATGGTGTATAGCACAGTAATGTATTTTATACCATACTCATTTTATTCTATTCTAAGTCGATTCCTGCTCCAAACTACCAGGTGACCATAAATGCAAATGAGTTAGTGTGCCGGACAAAGAAACATGTTTTCGCACCCAAAACTCATCTCATTGGATCGCCCACCTTGGAGGGGTATGACGCCCTCTGTGTTAAAACATCTGAACACGCAGGAAAGTTTGCTCTTTTGTGTATGTTCGTTCGCTTGGGTGCGTTCGCGCTCCTGCGCTTTCGCTCACTCGTCTTCTGTCAACCTCTCGAGACCTGCCTCTCCTCAGAGACAGCATTCTTCAGGCAGTTTTGCTTCAAGCTAAATCAACGGACTCACGGCCTGCTCTGAACGCATCAGGACCCTTTGATACGCGCGCCAGCACGTGTCCCGAGAAACAAAGAAGCCAATGCAAGTATCTGAACTATTGCTAACCAGTTGCTAATAAGCTTTGCCCCTTTTAAATAAGGAGATTTGTCCTTGATGGTTCGTGCAGATGTGAATAGCTGATTTAATACTGCCTTTTTCTTTGCTTTATCTATTTCTTTCATTCTCTACTGTTTTACGTTTTTATGTTTGTTTGTTAATGTTTGGTCTTTGTTAGTAGTTGGTTTTAGTTCCCCCGTAGCGTAGATAAATAATCCGCATGTGTATCCACGCTCGAATTGTTTCTGTGTTTATTTATCACATATCAAGGTCACTTAAACTGCTTGATTTCGTTAAGATTTCTGAAGTGGTACTGTACTACAGTAAGAATATTGTTTTTCCAGGCCAGGGGAGTAATATTTCTTAGAGTTAATATACGACCTGCTGATCACTCGCTGGACGAGTACATTTTAGTTTGTTGCTGTTATTAGCTCTGCTGCATCAGGTTAAAGTGTATAAAATAATTAATGGTTAATCACAATTAATTATACGTATGTTACTGTGGTTAAACTCATTGTTTCCCCGAAATACACTACAATAAGCACAGGTACCTGAGAGGAGACAGCCAATTCTTCTTTGACCCATCAATCGCTTCCTTACAGCATTTTCAAACAGGATCCTAATGTTGCTCTTGACAATCTCCAGTTCAAAGCCTGAATCATATTCAAACATATTAGAGCCACCTTTGAACCAGGAATCTATAATGTTTGTTTTCATCTCGCCATATTTGATTTACATACTTATGTTTCTCATCTGGGTTAAAGTCAAATGACATCAAGCTTACGTTTACATTTTTTTTGTACTTGCTAAACAACAGATTTTGATTTTTAGGTGCCCATTTTGATTGGAGTAATAATGCATTTTATTTCATTTTTTTTAAAATACATCATTAAAAAGTTCCAGTACAAACCGGTTTGGTAAGTTCCCCTAATTGAGGAAACACCCACACGTCAAGGAAGGGCAACACAAACTAGTCAACAATAGTATAACAACTTTCTAAAAAAATAAGTACATTACTGAATAATTTTGTGAAATGCCATCGCTACCTTGCCAAGTACAAAGTCATTGCGGCTGTTGACGCCATTAAGTTTCTAGCATGTGTCTACATTACACATCTACCTGTGCCAAGTCCCTCCACGATGTCGTAGGTGGCGTGTTTGGGTTCGTCTGTGAAGTTGTGGAAACGATACAGCTGAACATGCTCTACTTTTCCCGAACGCTTGAGGTTAAATTCTTCAAAGTGTCCCGGTGGAAAGGGGGTGATCTTTGCAGGAGTGGACATGGAGTGTTTGATCTCTGTTAAACCTGTGTGGATAACATTTAAATGACTTAATGCTGTCAGAATCACATTTAGACTATGTAACTGTGAAGCAAAATACGGCCGGAAATGTAGGAGAATAACAGTTTGGATTTTACCTTTGGCCTCAGAGCAAACAGCTAGAAAGCCATCATCGGTAATCATCTTGAACAAAGGCCTTACACCATAGGTATCTCTGCCCAGGAAAACCTTTCTCTTAGTAGTGTCTAACAAGATAAAGGCAAATACACCATCTAGCAGAGACGCCATCTTCTCAATCCCAAAGCGATCATACAGGTGCAGAAGAATCTCTCCATCAACTTTGGTCTGATAATCAAACTCAAAGTGATCCTTTAGCTATAAGAGAAGATCCGTTAAGGGATGATACTGTTAAAACTGCTAATAATAAGTCGAACAATTTGAACCTTAGTGTTTTTCTAATACAACATTAAATATATAAATAGCACCAAGATGGCGAAGAAGGTGAAACTTTGACCAACAAATGAAAGCACATGAGGAACGGATACTGTGTAAGTTATGAGCTATTGATATTAGTAGGTAAAATAATAACAAAAATCATTATTGAAACACAAGAAACAAGTTTGGCTACTTACCCTGATGTGGTTGTAGATCTCACCGTTGTAACACAACCAGAGGTGGGGAAACTTCTTGACACGTAGAGGCTGCATGCCATACAGCTTGTCCACAATGGCCAGGCGGTGAAATCCAAAGCAGCAGTTGGTAAAATCATTGACATTCTCAAAGCGGAAAGCGTCAGGACCGCGATGCGCAATCTTCATGGCATTAATGATCTGAACTGCGAGACACTCATCACTGCCAAACAATGCCCATATACCACACATACTGCTGCTGGAGATGAATAAAATAAATGTTAATGAGAAAAAAGAAGGGAGCAAGATTATTAATATTGTCTAAATATAACATCATGTTATTTTACTGTTCAGTTTGCATATTTTCAAAGTAGTTGCCAATATACAGTTGTAACACAAATGGCAAATATAATGTTCCAATAATACTATAATATGACATTATGGTGCATACATATTGGTAATAAATTATTCCAAATTACACTATTCCAAAGAACACCAATAAAATGCACAACTTTCTTCTACAGATATTTTGAAGGAATACACTCCATCACAGAAACCATTTAAATTGTAAATGTTTATATCTTTTAACAAATCTTACATGTACAAACTTTATCACGCATAATTACACAAAATAAAACTGCAACCTTGCTAAGAAGCATGCATTCTGATCACAGGGTGACTTCAGTCCAAGATGGCTACATTTTACCAAGGATCATCAAAGATCACATCATACTGTATTGTAGTTATCTGCATCTAGCCTGTAAATACCAGCCATATATCAAACTGGTAAGACTTGTACACCCTTATGAAACTCCACTGAAGGAACGGCATAGTTCACAAAACAGAAAGTAACCTTACAGCTTTGGCTGATGTAACTTCAGCATAAGGTACAATGACATTTTCAAGTAATTCAGTGATGGCACTAAATACAAGCTGTTGTGGTTTATCATATGGAAAATCATCACGGTAATCTACACAATATTATATATATATATATTAAATATAAAATAAATATATTTATATATATATATATATAATATGACAATTAGTAACAGTTACTACAGCATACCTTTATAAGATGGTCT
This sequence comes from Triplophysa rosa, assembly GCF_024868665.1. Lineage (NCBI taxonomy): Eukaryota > Metazoa > Chordata > Actinopteri > Cypriniformes > Nemacheilidae > Triplophysa > Triplophysa rosa. The sequence continues at coordinate 16,057,671 of NC_079893.1, read as the reverse complement.
TTATTCGTGAGTAATGCCAGTTGCTGTTTAGCAAGGTTTGGCTGATGAAACACGTGTCCGCTGTTTCTGCAGACAGTAGGTGTGTTCTAGTGATGTTTCGTTAGTGAACGAATCGTTCTTTCTTTAAAGTGAACGAATCGTTCTCGTTCACGAAATGCAATGACTCATATTTCTCGTTCACTGAAATCTCTCCCTCGAGCACAGAGCGTCTTGGCTTAAACGTGTGTCTAAAGCACGAGCCAATGGCGTTCGAGAGTGAGCTTTGACAGAGCATATGATTGGTTGAATGTACTGAACGAATACGCCGTTCACTGAACGAACGAGCCTGTGTTTGAGTCTGAACGAGACCCGCTGATTCTCGTTCATGAACGATATGAACGATCAGTCATCTCGTTCGTAAGTGAACGAAAGGACCCGCTGATACTCGTTCGTGAACGAAATGAACGATCAGTGATCTCGTTCATCTCGTTCGTAAGTGAACGAAAGGACCCTTACTTCTGCCTCGTAAACGAAATGAAAGGTCCCTTGTTCAACAAGTACAGAAACGGACACAATGTAAAGATCCTTAGGAAAATAATAAAATAATGCAAGCTGATGGTTAAATGTAACAAAGACAAATTAACATTGTCATTTTTATTGCATGGAAAATGCCAAGCCCTGTTTACTCAGTTATTTTACTGCAAGCACAGGTGTTTTGTGTGCATTTTGTATCATTTATTGTTGTTGTTTTTTTCAAATAAAAACGACTTCATTACGTTTAATTCATGTCATGCACTTCTCTAAAAACTGTAAAACAAAAAAGTATTGGTTAGCTCTCATTCGCGTCACGTCAGCAAATAGCATTCCAGTTCCGGCTGTGAAGGGACATGTAATTGGTTAGATCTTCCACTGAATGAATACGCCCACACTGACCAAGTCGCCGTTGAGTCTGAACGAGAGTGAGAGATCTCGCTCGTGAACGAATTGAACGAACTGGTACCTGTCGTTCATGAACGAAATGAACTTTAGCAACGACAATAATAATTAACGATAATAAAATACACTAATATTAGAGCGAAGTGGTAAGCGCACTGATACAAACAAGCTGCCGGCAGCGATGCAGGAAACAGGAGGATACACACACATAACACACACATAACAGCAACCTCTACTGCCACCTACTGGTCAACATGCACAGAAGAACACAACAGATACTTTGCATGCTTGTTTATTTAAAATACATAAACTTTACGTTTAACATAATCCCAGATTTATGAATGTGTAAATGACCAAACAATTAACTTTTTAATTATGCAGAAAAACCTTGTGCGTTGGTCATCTGAACCACTTATTTAGACTTATTTTATTTATTTAATGAGTAGATCAGAGACACACATTTTAATAAAGCCTGTAATCAGTTTATACGTCCATTAATACGTACGTTGACATAACACAACTCTTTTTCGCCACCTGCTGGCGTATTATAGAAATGGTCACTGAACGAATCAGTGAACAAATCTGAACAAATCATTTTGGTGAACGAACTGAAAAAGAACGAATCACTCAAATGAATCATAATTCCCATCACTACGCCGCGGACAATTCATTCATTCGAACCGGTTCTTTATTTTTAGTGAACCGGTCGAACCAGTTCAGCTGAATCGTTCCCGTTTAGCGTCTCCCGTAAACACTTAATATCATCCACAAATTAATTCAGTTATTCACTTTCTGGCGTGCATGACAGTCCCGTGGACTTGAACCAATATACCGGAGTTATTTAATTACAACAACAGCACACACTGAACTGAACTGCTGTGTGAAAAGAGAATTTATGAGCACGTGCAGCTCTCGTTCTAGAGTCGAGAGTCGGCAACAGTTTTCGGATAATTAGTTTTCGGATCACAAGAATATTGCTCTATCAATGTTTTGTTTTGAAGGAGAAAATAAAACATATATCGCTGGACTCGGACGAGTCCGACTAGAACAACAGACAAGTCCGAGTTCAAATACCAACGAGTCCAAGACAAGTCCGAGACGATAAAAAAACGTCTCGAGTCCGGACTCGAGTCCGAGGACTACAGCACCACGTCAAGTACCCTAAACATGTATTCATTTGTCAAACAGATGATTAATACATTTATATTATGTTGTAGTCTCTGATTATTTAAACAATTTACCTAATTACTATATATGTCTGATGATGCTGGGGTATACAGTGCAGTTGTATTGCAAATTATTTAAATTGAAATTGAAGATTACTTTTATTTTTAACAGAATATATTAATTTAACTTTGAGGTATTTTAATTTGATTAGACTAACTATTGATGTACATTGGTACCGAAACGATCCGAATAAAATAAGTTAGGATAATGTTCCTGGAAGGGTAGGGGAACGTAAATAGTTTTTGGTTACCAAATTTTGCTTTCCAGAATGTTTTCAGTTTTTGATTCCCAGGGGTTCTACTTACGTCCATAACATTCTGGGAACTACAATTGTTTGCCTTTATGTAGTTAACCTTTTTCAATAAAGTTACCAGAAAAAAGTGTATAATTTTGGTTGTATATCTAAGTAGTAATTTCCATAGTTTTAGAAAATATATTTTTTTGAGGAAATATTCACTGCCTTAGTCCAGAAGCTATTATGTTATTTTAAATATCGCAATCATTATTGTGGGTGGTGTGAGGTAGCTTGCATGCATGTGCAACAGTGTCCACTATTAGTATGTGTCACAAATCATTGTTGCCCTACAGATTTGAGTATAGATAATAACTGACTAGTGACTTGTACTACACTGAAAACACAAATACTATAAGTTGACTACACTGTTGAATGAGTAAACTTGTTCCCTCTGTCGTGATTCTGCCCATCTTGTCATGTCTTTTTTGATCTTCTAGCAGAATCACGGCAGGATCCCTTGTTTTATGCGAGAAGCCATGAGATGTTTGTTTTTTACTTCTCATGTGTTTTCTCGTGTCTCGTCATTGTCCCCGCCCCTCTCGTTTCCTGTATTGTCTCCCTCTTGTGTCTTATGTTCCACACCTGTCCTCGTTCGTTATCCCTTGTTTGTCTTTCCTTTAAATACCCTCTTGTTTCTTTGTCCTGTGCTCGTGCATTGTATATGGTGTCTTTGGTGGCGGTCCTTGTTTATTGTATCCTGTGATTTCCTGTTTCTCCCGTGCTCGTGGTCCGTTTGGAGTAAGTGTTTAGTTTGGTTTATCTAGTGTTGTTTATTTTCAGTTTAGTGTTAGTTAGTAGTCGTCCTGTCATTATCTTATTGTATTGTGTTTTCCCCCATCGTGGGTTTTTGTTTTGTGTTTCTTGTAAATAAAGTCTTGTTTCTGTTAACCCCTTCATTGCCTGCCTGCAATTGGGTTCTTTACACACCAGCCGTGACACCCTCAATTGAATGAAGTAATGGAGTCTCCCAAAACTTGTTTGTATATTTAAGATCACTGAACTTGATCTATATGTACGTGCAGATTTAAATAGTAAAAATCTATGGCCTTTTGGGCCCGTCAATTGGGTTATTCCTCCCTCAAAACCCAGACATGTAACAACCCACTGAATAGCTGGTCTAAGTACAAATGTGTCACAGGACATTGGTAACAACACTTCAGTAAGTGCACATGTGTAACAGGAATTATGTAACTACATTTTGTAACAACAATATATTCACAGAAGTGTGTCCACTTCCTTAGTCTTCAATGTTGCAGTTACCAGTTTGGAATACATTTACATTTACATTTAGTCATTTAGCAGACGCTTTTAACCAAAGCGACTTACAGAGGGTTCAGGGAGCAATAAGCGATCATCCTGTATTATTGATCCTGTCATACAGGAGCAATAATACAATATGTGCTAATACAAAGTTACTAGTTTCAACAAAAGGCAGACCAATACCTGTTGAGAGAAAGAGAGAGTTATTTTTTTTCTTTCTTTTTTTCTAATTTGTCTGTCAAGTATTCACAGAAGTGATGGGTTTTAAGTAGTTTTTTGAATGTTGTGAGAGATGTGGTTGACCGGACTGAGTTAGGAACAATGTTCCACCAGAAAGGAGTTGTGAATGAGAGTCAGTGGGAAAGCGATTTACTGCCCTTTTGAGAAAGCATTACAAGACACCGCTTGTTTGTTGAACGCAGGGTTCTTGATGGGGTGTAGGAGGGTGTGAAAGTATGCAGTGTGCAGATCCAGTGATAGTCCAGAAGGCAAGCATTAGTAACTTGAATTTGATACAGGCTTTAACCGGTAGCCAGTGGAGAGAGATGAAAAGGGGTGTCACATGAGCCCTTTTGAGCTGTTGGAAGACGAGGCATGCTGCTGCATTCTGAACCAGCTGGAGTGGTTTGATAGCCTTTGCAGGAAGACCAGCAAGGAGAGCATTGCAGTAGTCCAACCTTGAGATTACCAGGGCCTGGACAAGGAGTTGTGCCGCATGCTCAGTGAGATAGGGTCTAACCTTTCCAATGTTGAATAAGGCATATCGGCATGACCTCGTTGTCTTGGCAATGTGATCAGTGAAGGACATCTGTTCATCAAATGCGCCAAAATCAAATTTCTACTCTGATGTTCCTGGCTGTTTTGGAAGGAGTGGTTGTGGTATTGCCAAGTTGGATGGAGAGATTGTGTTGCACCGTGGGGTGTGCCGGAAATAGGATTAGTTATGTCTTGGCAGGGTTCAGCTGGAGGTGATAATCTTTCATCCAAGCTGAGATGTCTTCTAGGCAGGCTGTAATGCGAGCTGCTACAGTGGTATTGTCTGGGTGAAATGAGATGTAAATCTGGGTATCGTCAGCATAACAGTGATAGGAGAAGTCGTGTGCCCAAATGATGGGTCCCAAGGATGTCGTGTAAATGGAAAAAAGCAGCGGTCCAAGCGCCGATCCCTGAGGGACCCCAGTGATCATGCGGTGAGCAGTGGACAGTGAGACCCTCCATGACACCCTGAAGGATCTGCCGGAGAGGTAGGATTTGAACAAGCGGAGAGGAGAGCCTGAGATTACAACAACACATTATGGAAATCATGATGATTCCTACGTGCATGCCATGTATTTAAGACAGGACTAAAGGCGTGAATAATGTTGAATCAATAATAAGGTTTCACCTTGTTATACCAGTGTACTTACATGGTATCTCCTCGGGAACTGAATATAAAGTATAAAACAGTCACAACTTACTGTGTAATATGCAAAACATGTGCAAAACAACTTACTGTGTAATAACCCCTTAACCTCCGTTTAACACTTTAACACCAGTGTAATGACATGGTAACTCCTCGGGAACTGTCCACTCAATATAAAGTGTTAAACAGAGGTTAAGGTTTTGCATATTACACAGTTAGTTGTGACTGTTTTACACTTTATATTGAGTGGACAGTTGCCGTTTAGTCATGTGCTAAATACATGGCATGCACGTAGCAATCATCATGATTTCCATAAAGTGTTGTTGTATTCCAAACTAGTAACTGCAACATTGAAGACTGAGGAAGTGGACAAACTTCTGTGAATATATTGCTGTTACAAAATGTAGTTACATAACTCCTGTTACACATGTGCACTTACTGAAGTGTTGTTACCAATGTCCTGTTACACATTTGTACTTAGACCAGCTATTCAGTGAGTTGTTACATATGTATATTTACACAAATAGTACAGCTGTAGATACTATGTACCAATGTGTACTTACTCTGTGGTTACATACTAAGTACACATCTAGTTACTATGCAAGTTCACAGGTATTAGGGCCACTTAATATAAAGTGGGACCGAACAGGGACCTAAATAAATTTAACACGACTGGGACTAAACTAAATACACACAGCAACAAGACCGGGTAATACGGACAAGGCTAGGAGTAGTTTACAGGTAACGCGCAAGGCAAGATAACAAGGCATGGAAGCAAAACAAACGAGCATAGGACAGCAAACACAGGCATTAAATAGGGAGACTAACAAATGATAATTAACAAGGGACAGGTGTCGGGGATGAAACACTAATGGAAGGCTAAATTGGGAAACGAGAGGGGCGGGGCCAAAGACGAGACCGGAGAGAGCGCATGCTATGTCAAAACCAACAATAACATGTCCATCTTATAATGATCCTGTTTCTTCCCAGGACTTTTGTCTCACCCTGGCCAGCAGGGGGCGCCTTCGGGAGCCTCCCATCAGGCGTCACCAAAGGGACACTCATTTCAGTTCTGGTCGCTCCGTGACTGCAGGGGTCGCTGCTGTCACATCTCTTCACTTGATTACGTGCTGATCGCCCACACCTGTGTCACACCCTTTATTACTCTGTTTGTTCCTGGACTCTGTGTTCAGTCTTGAGCCATTACTCCTGTGATCCAAGATGTTGGTCTTCTCAAGCTAAGTCTAGTTTATGTTATGGTTTTTAGACCCTCGTGTCTACTCTTTGTTACACTGTTTTTGGAAGCACGGCTTTCCATATTGTTTTGTATTTTGTGTTAACTTTAAGTAAAGATTCATGCTGGATAATTCAAGTCTCCTGTATCTCTGACCTTCTGCAATTGGGGTTACTTACCTTTGTAAATAGCTCACTGTGTTATCTCTCACATTTAGTACACCAGAGACCTGGGTTCGAAACTCACTACACACAACCTGTTACACCTCTCCACACAAAACATGAAGCTTCTGCCATGATCCTGCCACAAGACCAAGACAGACATGACATGATGAGGCAGAATCATGACAAATGCAGCACATAAATCCACAACAGTAAAACATTTGTGGTTATGCGGTATAGAATTTGGCACATCAGGCACAATCAGGGCCAGAGGAATTATTAATGAGTTAATTGCCCTCAAGTCTTCTGTTAAATGCCAACTTGTTCCATCAGTTTTCCTAACAGATTAGATTGATGTATCATGTGATGAGTGAATTGGCCCATGACCCCTTGTTCCAGAAAATTGTCAAGAATAGATTGAAAACCTTCAACCTTCTCATGTGACAATGGGTATTGCTTCAAGCACACTGGAATTCATATTTTCAACTTTGCCTTGTAGAGGGTTTAGGCCAGATTTGTCTTTGTTTTGAGACCACAATGTTAGTCCTACCTTAACAATGTTGTTTTTAAATCCTTTTGCTTCATGTGGCATCAAAACAACAGCTGCGTTTGAGACATCTGAAAGCCATTTGAAAATACAATCTCAATGCCAATGTTATGCATGAGATCTCTGCCCAAAAGATTCAATGGTGAATTTGCAATAATTACAAATTTGTGTAATAAAAGTAGATGACCAATTACCCTTCACCTCAATGCACATAAAAGGCCCAACAAAAAATTTACGCAACAGTTTGCATCAATATTTCTGAGTTTTGACAGCTTCTAACATAATGAAGTTCATCCAACAAACTATTTTTGAGTTAGACAGATCACCTTTTTTCTCTTAATTAAAATATATTTTTATGTAACATCAACCTAACAAAACCCTGTCAATTACTAAAATTATTAAGTTGTTCCAACTAGTTTTTTCTTTAATACTGAATTAATCATAGACACTGGTTAAACAAAATTCTCTGGATAAACAATTCTCAATGCATATTCAAAGCAAGAGCAGATCTTAGCATCTCCAATGAAATCTTTTTATAGAGAAACAGCATTTATGTTTTTGAGCCTAACCTAAGCAAACGCTCTAACCTTTAGGACAATGATAACCTCTGAAAACCACTAACATAACCAACCTCTTTATATGCCAAGAGAACAGAATATTAAATATCCTTAAGTCTCATGCTGTTCTGGAATTGATGAAAATTCAGAAAATAACACTTTATTTCTACATTAACTATCATCATTTACTCCCATGCAAAGCAGCAGATGCTACTTTAATAAAACATCATTCATGTAGCCTCGACATCAACTCGGGTCCTCCTAACATATTCTATGTGGGTCTCAGTCTGGTCCTCTGCCTTGCGGGGTGTCTAAAGGTCAGTTTATGGTTCTGCGTAGGACGGCGTAGCCTACGTACGTAGACGACGCCGTCGTGAACATTTATGGTTCTGCGTTGAGAGTATGCGTCATACTGCAATTACACCGCCGAAACGCTAGTTGGCTCTTTGTGTTTTCATGGGTTTGCTCTTCTTCGCCGATGTTTTGTGTGTGTGTATGCTAGTGTTTGCAAACGACAATGGAAGCTAAACCGATGTTAGAGGAAATCTCTCTCCAAGAATTCGCCGCCATCTGACAGTCTTTATAGTCCGCCGAAGAGGAGTCATACAGATGCGTGTATTTCCGAACCTCTTCAATCAGACGCTCAGTAACTTGGTCGATGTCGATGCTCACCATGTTGTTCTTTTGTGGACTCTGAACTTGCCGGAAGAAGACACCAGAGAACAAGATGCCGGAAATGCGTAGAAGGAAGTACGATGCTGCCAAACCGACCAATCACAGCGCTTGCGGTCCGCGTAGGGTCCGCGTTGAGTTGACGCGTTGNAACAACACTTCAGTAAGTGCACATGTGTAACAGGAATTATGTAACTACATTTTGTAACAACAATATATTCACAGAAGTGTGTCCACTTCCTTAGTCTTCAATGTTGCAGTTACCAGTTTGGAATACATTTACATTTACATTTAGTCATTTAGCAGACGCTTTTAACCAAAGCGACTTACAGAGGGTTCAGGGAGCAATAAGCGATCATCCTGTATTATTGATCCTGTCATACAGGAGCAATAATACAATATGTGCTAATACAAAGTTACTAGTTTCAACAAAAGGCAGACCAATACCTGTTGAGAGAAAGAGAGAGTTATTTTTTTTCTTTCTTTTTTTCTAATTTGTCTGTCAAGTATTCACAGAAGTGATGGGTTTTAAGTAGTTTTTTGAATGTTGTGAGAGATGTGGTTGACCGGACTGAGTTAGGAACAATGTTCCACCAGAAAGGAGTTGTGAATGAGAGTCAGTGGGAAAGCGATTTACTGCCCTTTTGAGAAAGCATTACAAGACACCGCTTGTTTGTTGAACGCAGGGTTCTTGATGGGGTGTAGGAGGGTGTGAAAGTATGCAGTGTGCAGATCCAGTGATAGTCCAGAAGGCAAGCATTAGTAACTTGAATTTGATACAGGCTTTAACCGGTAGCCAGTGGAGAGAGATGAAAAGGGGTGTCACATGAGCCCTTTTGAGCTGTTGGAAGACGAGGCATGCTGCTGCATTCTGAACCAGCTGGAGTGGTTTGATAGCCTTTGCAGGAAGACCAGCAAGGAGAGCATTGCAGTAGTCCAACCTTGAGATTACCAGGGCCTGGACAAGGAGTTGTGCCGCATGCTCAGTGAGATAGGGTCTAACCTTTCCAATGTTGAATAAGGCATATCGGCATGACCTCGTTGTCTTGGCAATGTGATCAGTGAAGGACATCTGTTCATCAAATGCGCCAAAATCAAATTTCTACTCTGATGTTCCTGGCTGTTTTGGAAGGAGTGGTTGTGGTATTGCCAAGTTGGATGGAGAGATTGTGTTGCACCGTGGGGTGTGCCGGAAATAGGATTAGTTATGTCTTGGCAGGGTTCAGCTGGAGGTGATAATCTTTCATCCAAGCTGAGATGTCTTCTAGGCAGGCTGTAATGCGAGCTGCTACAGTGGTATTGTCTGGGTGAAATGAGATGTAAATCTGGGTATCGTCAGCATAACAGTGATAGGAGAAGTCGTGTGCCCAAATGATGGGTCCCAAGGATGTCGTGTAAATGGAAAAAAGCAGCGGTCCAAGCGCCGATCCCTGAGGGACCCCAGTGATCATGCGGTGAGCAGTGGACAGTGAGACCCTCCATGACACCCTGAAGGATCTGCCGGAGAGGTAGGATTTGAACAAGCGGAGAGGAGAGCCTGAGATTACAACAACACATTATGGAAATCATGATGATTCCTACGTGCATGCCATGTATTTAAGACAGGACTAAAGGCGTGAATAATGTTGAATCAATAATAAGGTTTCACCTTGTTATACCAGTGTACTTACATGGTATCTCCTCGGGAACTGAATATAAAGTATAAAACAGTCACAACTTACTGTGTAATATGCAAAACATGTGCAAAACAACTTACTGTGTAATAACCCCTTAACCTCCGTTTAACACTTTAACACCAGTGTAATGACATGGTAACTCCTCGGGAACTGTCCACTCAATATAAAGTGTTAAACAGAGGTTAAGGTTTTGCATATTACACAGTTAGTTGTGACTGTTTTACACTTTATATTGAGTGGACAGTTGCCGTTTAGTCATGTGCTAAATACATGGCATGCACGTAGCAATCATCATGATTTCCATAAAGTGTTGTTGTATTCCAAACTAGTAACTGCAACATTGAAGACTGAGGAAGTGGACAAACTTCTGTGAATATATTGCTGTTACAAAATGTAGTTACATAACTCCTGTTACACATGTGCACTTACTGAAGTGTTGTTACCAATGTCCTGTTACACATTTGTACTTAGACCAGCTATTCAGTGAGTTGTTACATATGTATATTTACACAAATAGTACAGCTGTAGATACTATGTACCAATGTGTACTTACTCTGTGGTTACATACTAAGTACACATCTAGTTACTATGCAAGTTCACAGGTATTAGGGCCACTTAATATAAAGTGGGACCGAACAGGGACCTAAATAAATTTAACACGACTGGGACTAAACTAAATACACACAGCAACAAGACCGGGTAATACGGACAAGGCTAGGAGTAGTTTACAGGTAACGCGCAAGGCAAGATAACAAGGCATGGAAGCAAAACAAACGAGCATAGGACAGCAAACACAGGCATTAAATAGGGAGACTAACAAATGATAATTAACAAGGGACAGGTGTCGGGGATGAAACACTAATGGAAGGCTAAATTGGGAAACGAGAGGGGCGGGGCCAAAGACGAGACCGGAGAGAGCGCATGCTATGTCAAAACCAACAATAACATGTCCATCTTATAATGATCCTGTTTCTTCCCAGGACTTTTGTCTCACCCTGGCCAGCAGGGGGCGCCTTCGGGAGCCTCCCATCAGGCGTCACCAAAGGGACACTCATTTCAGTTCTGGTCGCTCCGTGACTGCAGGGGTCGCTGCTGTCACATCTCTTCACTTGATTACGTGCTGATCGCCCACACCTGTGTCACACCCTTTATTACTCTGTTTGTTCCTGGACTCTGTGTTCAGTCTTGAGCCATTACTCCTGTGATCCAAGATGTTGGTCTTCTCAAGCTAAGTCTAGTTTATGTTATGGTTTTTAGACCCTCGTGTCTACTCTTTGTTACACTGTTTTTGGAAGCACGGCTTTCCATATTGTTTTGTATTTTGTGTTAACTTTAAGTAAAGATTCATGCTGGATAATTCAAGTCTCCTGTATCTCTGACCTTCTGCAATTGGGGTTACTTACCTTTGTAAATAGCTCACTGTGTTATCTCTCACATTTAGTACACCAGAGACCTGGGTTCGAAACTCACTACACACAACCTGTTACACCTCTCCACACAAAACATGAAGCTTCTGCCATGATCCTGCCACAAGACCAAGACAGACATGACATGATGAGGCAGAATCATGACAAATGCAGCACATAAATCCACAACAGTAAAACATTTGTGGTTATGCGGTATAGAATTTGGCACATCAGGCACAATCAGGGCCAGAGGAATTATTAATGAGTTAATTGCCCTCAAGTCTTCTGTTAAATGCCAACTTGTTCCATCAGTTTTCCTAACAGATTAGATTGATGTATCATGTGATGAGTGAATTGGCCCATGACCCCTTGTTCCAGAAAATTGTCAAGAATAGATTGAAAACCTTCAACCTTCTCATGTGACAATGGGTATTGCTTCAAGCACACTGGAATTCATATTTTCAACTTTGCCTTGTAGAGGGTTTAGGCCAGATTTGTCTTTGTTTTGAGACCACAATGTTAGTCCTACCTTAACAATGTTGTTTTTAAATCCTTTTGCTTCATGTGGCATCAAAACAACAGCTGCGTTTGAGACATCTGAAAGCCATTTGAAAATACAATCTCAATGCCAATGTTATGCATGAGATCTCTGCCCAAAAGATTCAATGGTGAATTTGCAATAATTACAAATTTGTGTAATAAAAGTAGATGACCAATTACCCTTCACCTCAATGCACATAAAAGGCCCAACAAAAAATTTACGCAACAGTTTGCATCAATATTTCTGAGTTTTGACAGCTTCTAACATAATGAAGTTCATCCAACAAACTATTTTTGAGTTAGACAGATCACCTTTTTTCTCTTAATTAAAATATATTTTTATGTAACATCAACCTAACAAAACCCTGTCAATTACTAAAATTATTAAGTTGTTCCAACTAGTTTTTTCTTTAATACTGAATTAATCATAGACACTGGTTAAACAAAATTCTCTGGATAAACAATTCTCAATGCATATTCAAAGCAAGAGCAGATCTTAGCATCTCCAATGAAATCTTTTTATAGAGAAACAGCATTTATGTTTTTGAGCCTAACCTAAGCAAACGCTCTAACCTTTAGGACAATGATAACCTCTGAAAACCACTAACATAACCAACCTCTTTATATGCCAAGAGAACAGAATATTAAATATCCTTAAGTCTCATGCTGTTCTGGAATTGATGAAAATTCAGAAAATAACACTTTATTTCTACATTAACTATCATCATTTACTCCCATGCAAAGCAGCAGATGCTACTTTAATAAAACATCATTCATGTAGCCTCGACATCAACTCGGGTCCTCCTAACATATTCTATGTGGGTCTCAGTCTGGTCCTCTGCCTTGCGGGGTGTCTAAAGGTCAGTTTATGGTTCTGCGTAGGACGGCGTAGCCTACGTACGTAGACGACGCCGTCGTGAACATTTATGGTTCTGCGTTGAGAGTATGCGTCATACTGCAATTACTCAACTCAACTCTCAACTCAACTTTATTTATATAGCGCTTTTACAATTTTCATTGTTACAAAGCAGCTGTACATGAGACACATTGACTACAAGCAAAACAATCAAAGTTGTACCTGCAAAAACAAGAAAAGGTTGAAAACACAGAAGACAGACACACCCACACACAAAACACTCCACACACACAACACGCACAGCACCAACACACACAGACACAGAGACACACACACACACGTACGTACACAGACAAGTACGCACACACACACACGCTCAGTGAGAGCACACATTTAGGATAAAGGAGAGAGAAGCACAGGTCAATATAACAGATAATAAATTCCTATATGCAATATTAATTAAGTAAAACTTTAAGATTCTAAAGCAGCCCCCCCGGTCAGGCAGATAGTGCAAAAACAGTATGCAAACGGTGGCGAGGAACCCAAAACTCTAATCGAGAAAAAAAACCTCAGGAGAACCCAGGCCCAACCAGGGGATTCCAGTTCCCCTCTGGCAAAAGCTGCTGCCTCTGCACAAGCTCCAGAGAACTTGCACAACAAGGCTAAATAAAATAAATAAACTTAATAATAAAATAAATTATAGTTTAAGATTATCATTAATAATCTAATAGCATTTGAAGTTTTGTGGTGAAGACATGTCAAGAGACCGCGTCCTTCTTTATCCAGCTCTATCATCTCAGCTCTTGTCAGGTCCCCACTTCCCATTCTCCGCTCTACCATCAGGTCAGGCCATGAACTGCATCCTGCTCGCTGTGGTAACCTTGGAACAATGAGACAAGACTGGCTGAGAGTAGAGTACTGTTCTGTACTCTTTGATGCAACAAGTACATCAGTTGTGTTTTTGGTTCCGGTTGATCTAAATAATGCAGCCTAAACCCTCAGAGATTTATATTATGGAAGGTAGTGTATGCAAGATTAAAAAGATGCGTCTTTAGTCTAGATTTAAACTGACAGAGTGTGTCTGCCTCCCGGACAGTGCAGGGAAGACTATTCCAAAGTTTAGGCGCTAGATAGGAAAAGGATCTACCACCTGCACTTGATTTTGAAATTCTAGGTATTACCAACTGACAGGACGCCTGAGAGCGTAATGCACGTGAAGGACTGTAATACAAAAGGAGTTCATTCAAGTACTGAGGAGCTAAACCATGTAAGGCTTTATAGGTAATAAGCAAGATTTTAAAGTTAACGCGATGCTTTATAGGTAACCAGTGCAAGGTTGACAGAACCGGGCTAATATGTTCATACTTTTTTGTACGTGTAAGAACTCGAGCTGCCGCGTTTTGGACCAATTGGAGTTTTTGTAATAAGCCTGCAGGGCAACCACCTAACAGTGCATTACAGTAATCTAGTCTTGATGTCATGAATGCATGAATTAACTTCTCTGCATCTGAGATTGACAGCATATGACGTAGTTTAGATATATTCTTAAGATGGAAAAACGCAATTTTACAGGTGTTGGCGACGTGGCTCTCAAATGACAGATTACTATCGAATAGAACGCCAAGATTCTTTGCTGACGACGAGGGTTTTATGGAACATCCGTCAATAGTTAACAGTATTCTTGGTTGTTACTTATAGCAGTTTTCGGTCCAATAAGTAACACTTCGTTTTGTCCGAGTTCAGTAATAAAAAGTTGTTACTCATCCAGTTTTTTATATCGACTATGCATTTCATTATTCGATGGAACTGCTGTGTTTCATGAGGCTTCGAGGAAATATAAAGTTGAGTATCATCAGCATAACAGTGAAAGCTAACTCCGTGTTGCTTTATT